>NW_006921815.1:4587099-4602243 GCF_000298275.1 Orycteropus afer afer
AGTGTGTTCTTCCCTTTTGGTTTTCTAACTCCAGGTCTTTGCACATTTCATTATAGTAATTGGCTTTGTCTTCTCTAGCTGCTCTTTGAAATATTTGGTTCAATTCTTTTATCTTGTCATTTCTTCCATTTGCTTTTGCTACTCTCCTCTCAAGGGCAAGTTTCAGAATCTCTTCTGTCATCCATTTTGGTCTTCTCTTCTTTTCTCATCTTTTTAGTGATCTCTTGCTTTCTTCACGGATAATGTTTTTGATATTCTCCCACAATTCAGGTTTATGGTCGTTGGTGTACACTGCATCAAATCTATTCTTTAGATGATCTCTAAATTCAGGAGGGATATATTCAAGATCATGTTTTGGCTCTCTTGGACTTGTTTTAATTGTATTTAACTCCAAGTTGAACTTGCATATGAGCAGTTGATGATCTGTTCCACAATCAGCTCCTGGCCTCATTTTGGCTGAAGATATTGAGCTTTTCCACTGTCTCTTGCCACAAATTTAGTCAATCTGAATCCTGTGTGTTCCATCTGGTGAAGTCCATATGTAGATCTGCCATTTGTGCTGTTGAAAAAATGTGTTTGCAATGAACAAGTCGTTGGGCTTGCAAAATTCTACTATGCGAGTTCCAGCATTATTACTGTCACTAAGGCCAAATTTTCCAACTACTGATGATTCTTCTTTGTTTCCAACTTTTGCATTCCAGTACCAGTGATAATTAACTCATCCTGATTGCATGTTCAGTCAATTTCAGAGTGTAGAAGTTGATAAAAATCTTCAATTTCCTCATCTTTGGCTTTGGTGGTTAGTGCATAAATTTGAATAATAGTCATATTAATGGATCTTCCTTGTAGGTGTATGGTAATTGTCCCATCACTGACAGCATTGTACTTCAGGACAGATTTTGAAACATCCTTTGTGATGATGAATGCCACTCCATTCCTCTTCAAACTGTAATTCCTGGCATAGGAGATCATATGGTTGTCTGATTCAAAATGGCCAAAACCAGTCCATTTCAGCTCACCAATGCCTGGAATATCAATCTTTATGTATTCCATTTCATTTTTGACAACTTCCAATTTTCCTAGATTCATAGTTTGTACATTTCATGTTCTGATGATTAATGGATGTCTGCAGCTGTTTCTCCTCAATTTGAGTGGTGCCACATCAGCAAATGGAGGTCTCAAAACCTTTACCTTATCCATATGAGTAAGGCTGGGTTTACTCTGATGATGTATCTCTTTCCTAGTCCTATTTTGAGAGCCTTCTAATCTAACCAGACTATTCATAAATTTGCACGGTTATGTATCAGACAGTGTTTCTTTTCTATTCATAAGGTTTTTCTCACCAATTCTTTGAGAAGTGGATGGCCTCTTCCTTCTTCCTAGTCTGTTTCAGTCCATAAGCTAGGCTGATACCTGTGCACCATGTGCACCCTGCTGAGTTTGAAAGACCAATGGTTCAGCCTCAAAATTCACATCAACATGTCACCACTGTAGGACAAACCAACAGAAAAGTTTGTCTCCCTGTTGGAAACCTCTCTTAACACCCTTACCTGGGTCCCTACTTATGACTCCTTCTCCACCCCTGTTACTAGGTCTTTTCTTCCCCTTTCTCCCGCTCTACTGCCCTGCTGCTTTGGGCATGCCTGTGTTCCCTCTCCTCACCTAGATCCCTGAGGCTCACGCCTCTTCTGTCCCAGTTCCCAGGCTTATTCCTCTTCCCTCTTCCTGTTCTCCCACCCTGATGCTTTAGGTGTGCCTGGGTTCCCTCTCCTCACCTGGATCCCTGCAGCTCACTCCTCGCTGGTCCTGGTTCCCGGGCAATGAACATGGTGTGCATATATCTATCTGTGCCCTAGCTCTCACTTCTTTAGGAGATATACCTAGTAATGAGTTTCCTGGACCAAACAGTTTTTATTTCCAGCTTTTTAAGGAGTCACCATACCTTTTTTCATAGTAGTTTTATCATTTTACAGTCCCACCAGCAGTATGTGAGAGTTTTAATCTCTCCAAATCCTTGCCAACATTTGTTATTTTCTGTCTTGTTGAACTCTACTGTTAGTGCTGGGGTGAGATTGTATCTCATTGTTATTTTGATTTGCACATCTCTAATGGCTAATGATTGTGAATATTTCTTCACAATGGCTAATGATTGTGAATATGTTTTCATTAGCTACCTGATTATCTTCTTTGGTGGTGTCTGTTCATGTCTTCTGCCCTTTTTTAAATTGTTTGTTTGTGTTTTTGATGTTGATGTGTTGAAGGTTTCTATAAATATTAGAGATGTGTCCCTTGTCATATATGTTGTTGCCAAATATTTTTTATCCATCTGTACATTCTTTTTTTTTTTTCTCTGTTGGAGAATAATTTTGATGTGCATAAGAATTTAATTCTTAGAAGGTCTGAATTATCTCCTTTATCTTCTACTTTTTATGCATTTTTTCTTATGTTTGGTAGTCAATGCAATATCATAAGGCTCCTAAGTTTGCATCCTCTAGAGAAGAAAATGAAAGAAGTCTCCTTCCATGAAGATTTATAGCCTTGGAAACTGAATGGAGTCACTATGAATCAGAGTTGACTTGATGACAGTGAATTTTGCTTTTAGAAGTTAGGTCCTATTTTTTCTTTGATGAACTTAAGTTTTTGATCTGCCTTAAGCTAATGGTGTGAGATATGGATCTTGTTTCATTTTTCTGGAAATGGAACACCATTTGTTAAAGAGACTATTTGTCACAGACTATGCTGGCAAAGGGGGAAAAAAAAAAAAAAAGGAGAGGTGTAGGTCTGGACCCATAATCTAAACATGAATCCTGCCTTCATCATATGATAACCTCTCATCTGCCTCCTCATAAAATGTGTGTATAACAAAATCTATGCCATGTGAATGTCATAATTACTATTTTTTTAAATAAAATTTATACAATTCTTCTTTTCCAGTGTCCAGCAAATAATTCTTTAAGTGCTGTTGTTGTTAGGTACCAATGAGTCAGTTTCCAACTCATGAGGAGAGTATAAGACAACAAAACACTGTCCAGTCCTGCACCATTTTCACAATCATTACCATGATTGAGCCTATCTTCTTAGGCACTATGTCAATTTGTCTCACTGAGCATCTGCTCCTTTTTCACTGACCTAACTTTCTTAGCATGATTTTCTTCTCCAGGGATTAGTACCTTCTGACAACATAACCAAAGTATGAGAGAGGAAGTATGGCCATTCTGGCTTCTAGGGAGCATTCCAGTTGTACCTCCTCCAAGATAGATTTGTTTATTCTTCCAGCAGTCCATGGTATGTTCTATGTTTTTTGCCAACATCACAATTCTCATGCATCGATTCTTCTTCAGTCTTTTTTATTCATTGTTCAGGTCTCACATACATATGAGGCTATTAAAAATACCATGGCATGAGCCAGGCAAACTATAGTCTTCAAAGTGAAATCTTTGCTCTGTAACACCTTAAAGAAGTCTTTTGCAGTTCTCCCAGTGCAGAAGGTCTTTTGATTTCTTGACTGTTGCTTCCATGGACGTTGACTGTTGATCCAAGTAAAATGAAATCCTTGGCAACTTCAATCTTTTCTCCATTTATTATGATGTTGTTTATAGGCCTAGTTGTGAGGATTTTTGTTTGCTTTATGTTGAGGTGTAATCCATACCGAAGACCATAGTCTTTGTCCTTCATCAGTAAGTAATCAAAGTCTTCTTCACTTTCAGAAAGGAAGGTTATATTATCTACATTATTATATTTTGCAAATGGTTAGTGGGTCTTCCTCCAACTTTCTTGTCATGTTCTTTTTCATATAGTCCAGATTCCTGGATTATTTTCTCAGAATACACTTTAAGTATGTATGGTGCATGGATACAGCCCTAACAGACATCTTTCCTGATTTTATACCATGTCATATCTCTTTGTTCTGTTTAGTATCTGCCTCTTTGTCTATGTGCGGGTTCTCCATGGGCAAAATTCAGTGTCATGGAATTCCTGTTTTTCACAATGTTATCTATAATTTGTTATTACTGAACACAGTTGAATGCCTTCACATATTCAATAAAACATCAGGAAACATCTTGCTTGGTATTCTTTACTTTCAGCCAAGATTCATCAGACTTCAGCAATGATATCTCTCATTCCACATCCTCTCCTGAATCTGGGTTGAATTTCTGGCAGTTCCCTTTTTCTAGCGATGCATCTATTTTTGAATATTTTTTTTTACCAAAAGTTTACTTGTATGTGATATTAATGATACTGTTCAATGATTTCTGCATTAATTAAGTGTCAATATTGATCCTTTATTTAATAGAGATTTTAGAAATTCAAGATATTCTAAGAGATGGAAAACAAGCATCTGAATTTGATAGTTATCTATTTTTTTCTATCAGCTTCATACCTTCAAAGAGACAAATTACTGAAAAAATATAAACTTATCAGCCTTAGTTATGACTGTACC
This sequence comes from Orycteropus afer afer, assembly GCF_000298275.1. Lineage (NCBI taxonomy): Eukaryota > Metazoa > Chordata > Mammalia > Tubulidentata > Orycteropodidae > Orycteropus > Orycteropus afer. The sequence continues at coordinate 4,591,541 of NW_006921815.1, forward strand.
AGAAGAAATGTTTTGCATGCATATGTTTCTGTGTTGTGGGAGAATGCATAGGGACTGATGGAATTGAGGTAAGAGTAGATAAGCAATTAAATCAGAAATAAAGAGAAAGGTGTTTTCTCATAACAGTTACCAGCTAACTTGAGACAAAAAGCATCTGTATAATTTTTTTTCTGTAATAAGGAGAGAAATAGTTTGAGAGGTCCTATCAAATATTATTGAAAGGAAGACAAGAAGGAAAAGTTCAGAAAATGGGGGCGGTAGATAAATAAACTAATACATAGCTATGAATGCATGGAAGAAAGCAGGAACCTGGGATCAGAGAGGACCTGACCAGGGACCTGGACTTAAGCTGTAAAAAATGCCTTATGCCTTATACCACAACAAATGACATTATGTCTTCTGACTCTTCTGATATATTAAATCTCCCTAGTCCTCCATTCTGGTAGCATAGCGCAAGGCACTTGGAGCTAACCAGTAGGCTGGCTGTTCAAACCCACCAAGCACTCCTCGGAAGGAAGATGGGGCAATCTACTTCCCTAGTAATAATGCCTCGGAAACCCAAGGAGGGCTCACTATGAGTTGGGTCCAACTCGACGCCACATAACAACAACAACAACAAGAGGCACTTGACTTTCTTGAAGGATCTGTTTAAAACTACAAATTATTATTATTATTGATTTTCATTTTAGTAATACATAAACAAAAATTATTGCTCCCTCATGACTGATCATCTTTTTCTTGAAAATATATCACATCCTTTGCTTTCTTTATTGTCCTATTGATTTACTACATGTTCCGCTGTCATCAGCCCACTGTCAGGTTTTTATACTGTGGTGGTTTGCATGTTGCTATAGCATAGTGGCTAAGTCACTTGCCTAACCAGACGGCTGGCGGTTCAAACCCACCAGCCACTCCTCGGAAGGAAGGTTGGGCAATCCTACTTCCATGGTGATACTGCCTCGAAAACCCAAGGAGGGGTCGCTATGAGTCGGGGCCAACTTGATGGCACATAACAACAACAACAACAACATTAACCAGAAGGCTGGTGGTTCAAACCCACCAGTCACTCCTCGGAAGGAAGGTTGGACAATCCTACTTCCGTAGTGATACTGCCTCGGAAACCCAAGGAGAGGTCACTATGAGTCGGGGCCGACTCAACGGCACATAACAACAACAACAACATGATGCTGGAAGCTGTTCCAACAGAATTTCAAATCCCAGAAGGGACACCCATGGCTGACAAGTTTCAGCAGAGCTTCAAGACTATGTTATATTGGAAAGAAAGGCCTGGTGGCCTCCTTCTGAAAATTAGCAAATGTAAACCATATGGATCCCAACAGAAATTTCTGAAACAGCATGAAAGATGAACCTCATATGTTGGAAGTCACTACACAATAGCCACAACAAAGAGCTCAAATACACCAACAGTCATGAAGGTGGTACAGAACCAGGCAACATTTTTTTCTATTGTACGTCAGGTCACCATGAATCAAGATGATTCTTGTGGCAACTAACAAAAGCAACAACATCAACAACAACAACAAAAAAAAATTGTCATCATCCAGTGTCCTGACTATTGCAATAATTTTCAATCCATCTGAATTAAATTTTCTATAATCTTATAGATTTTGAACACTGAAACTTTTGTAATACCTCAAAATAACTGACAACATAATTTCTTTCCTTTATCTATAACAATCATTACTCTCTTATATTTTATAATTTATTCATTGAATAAACTGGAACTTATTATGATCCCTTCAGGTCCTTGGGTGGTGCAATTGATTTCAGCTGATCTATAATCCAAAAGTTAGTGGTTCAAACCTACCAAGTGCCACCACTTGTCAATCTGCTTCCCTAAAAGTTACAGCCAAGAAAGCCCTATAGAGCATTTCTACTCCGTAACACAGAGGACACCATAGTTGGAATCAACTCAGTGAGGACAGGTTGTTTTGTTTGTTTGTTTTGGGTTTATGGCTTAGTCACTCTCTAGGATGCATAGATACAATAATACATTAAAAAATCTGTAATCTCATGAAATGAAAATCTAATTTTAAAAAGATTAGACTAAAATGGTCAATAATGATAGGATAATGAATACTTTAAGGAGCTCTGGTGGCTCAGTGGTTAAGTTCTTGGTTACTAGTCAAAAAGTCAGTGTTTAAAATCCACCATGTGCTCCGCAGGAGAAAAAATGTGACATGCTGCTTCTTGAAAACTTTATAAGGCAGTTCCACTGTCTAATAGGGTCACTATAAATTAGAATTGACTTAAAGGTAAACACATTTTTTTTCAATGAATATTTTACAAAACATGGACTGGGAATGGCCCTCTAAATGGTGGGATTCAATTTAATTTACCTAAAGGAACATGATTGAAAGTGAAGCATTCTAGACAGAAGGCACAAGAAAGTTTACAGGCCCTAGGGAAAAACTGAGGAGAAGAAAAGTTCTGTCCTATGTAGAGGGTGAAGAAGAGACTGTCAGGAGATAATGTGAGGGAGGGAGGCAGGGCCATATAATGTCAGTATTTATAGGCCTTGGAAAAGGCCTTATATTTCATTCTAATGGTGATTAGAAAGTTGTAGAATTAGTATTCCTAGGATTTTATGTTACAGAAGCTCAATTTTAATATCTTGTGAGAGAAAGAGGAAAATGTAATGAAAGAATAAGGATAGGAACGAAGTTGGGTTTCAGGAAAAAAATAGAGATTTCAGACCTACTGTGAATAAATAAAGAGTTTTTTCTTCATCTTTAACTTATTTCATTGTGTTTTCTTCATCACTGTCTCTTTTTTTGGAACAAATTCCTTCCCCCCTATGAAATACAGCCATTGATATCTCGCAAGTACAATAGTTACTGTGCTGTTACAGTAACCTCCTTTTGTGTGTATGTATGTTCTTTCTAAAATTTCTTCTGTCTTATGATCACACAATCAACTGTGACCAATAGAGAGTCCATTAGAGAGGAATACATTTCAGAAACAGAAATTATTTTGTGGGACATCAAGCAAGTCCTGAAAATGGGAGAGATCAACAAACAAAACAAATATGTAGCTACAAATTTTATACGTTTGAAACACTATTAATTTATTTGATCCTTTTTAAACGATAGTGTCATTTCTTCCCCAATCATATTTTGAGTGCCTTCTGACCAGATGGCCTGTCTTCTGGTAAGATTTTGGACAGTGTTTCAGGTCTATTCATAAAGTTTTCCAGTAATATATCAGACTGTGCTTCATTGTTATTCATAAGGTTTTCACTGGCTGAGTCCTTGAGAAATGGATGGCTCCTCCTTCTTCTGAGTCTGCCTTAGTCTGGAAGCTCAGCTGAAATCTGTCCAGTACGGGTAACCCTTCTGACATTTTGCAATAACTGGGAAAGTGATGACTCCTCAAAGTAGACACGACCTTAATGATATGGATGGAGTAAAACTTTCGGAATCCCCATTGGCTGATGTGTCATGACATAAAATGAGTAGAAACAGCTGCAACATCCATTAAAATCAGGACATGGGATGTATGAAGCATGAATCTAGGAAAACTGGAAGTTGTCAAAAATGAAAGGAAACACATAAAGATCGATATGCTAGGCATCAGTGAGCTAAAATGCACTGGTTTTGTCCATTTTGAATAAGAGAACCAGATGATCTACTATGCCGGGAATGACAAATTGAAGAGGAATGGTATGGCATTCATTATCACAAGGATTGTTTCAAGATCTGTCCTGAAGTATAATGCTGTTACTGACAAGATAATATGCATACACTTTCAAGGAATCCAGTTAAAACTACTATTATTCAAATCTATGCACCAACCACTAAAGCCAAAGATGAAGAAATTGAAGATTTCTACCAATATCTGCAGTCTGAAATAAACTGGACATACAATCTAGACATGTTGATTATCACTGGTGACTGGAATGCAAAAGTTGGAAACAAAGAAGAGTCACCAGGAGTTGGAAAATATGTCCTTGGTGATATAGAAATAAAGATGGAGATTACATGATAGAATTTTGCAAGATCAATGGCATATGCATTGCAAATATTTTTTTTAACAAAATAAGAAATAACTATACATGTGGACTTCACCAGATGTAATACACAGGAATCATATTGACTACATGTGTGGCAAGAGGCAATGGAAAAGAAAGATATATTCAGCCAAAGCAAGGCCAGGAGCTGATGTGGAACAGACCATCAACTGCTCATAATGCAAGTTCAAGTTCAAGTTGAAGACAATTAAAAGAAGTCTACAAGAGCCCAAATATGACCTTGATTACATCCCTCCTGAATTTAGAGATAATCTAAAGAATAGATTTGATGCATTGAACACCAGTGACTGAAAACCAGAGGAATTGTGGGATGACATCAAGCACTTCATCCATTAAGAAAGCAAGAAGTCATTAAAAAGACAAGAAAGGAAGAAAAGACCAACATGGATGTCAGCAGAGACTGGGAAACATGGCCTTGAATGGAGAGTAGCTAAAGCAAATGGAAGAAATGACAAGATAAAAGAGCTGAACAGAAGATTTCAAAGAGCAGCTTGAGAAGAGAAAGCCAATTATTACAATGAAATGTGCAAAGACCTGTAGTTAGAAAACCAAAAGGGGAGAACACACTTGACATTTCTCAAGATGAAAGAACTGAGGAAAAAATTTAAGCCTTGAGTTGCAGTACTGAAAGTTTTTATGGGCAAAATATTGAATGATGAAGAAAACATCAAAATAAGATGGAAGGAATACACTGTCACTATATCAAAAAGAGTTGATTGGTGTTCATCCATTTCAGGAGGTGACATATAAATAACCAAAAGTAGTGAAGGATGAAGTCAAGGCTGCACTGACAGAACTGTCAAAGAACAAGACTCCAGTAATTGACTGAATATCTGTCGAGATGTTGCAACAAATGGGTACTGAGCTGGAGGCACTCACTCAGCTATGCCAGGAGATTTGGAAGACAGCTACCTGGCCAACTGACTGGAAGAGATCCATATTTGTACCCATTCCAAAGAAAGGTGATCCCACAGAATGTGGAAATTATCGAACAATATCATTAATATCTCATGCAAGTAAAATCTTCCTGAAGATAATTTAAAAATGGTTGTAGTAGTATATTGACAGAAAGCTTCTAGAAATGAAAGTTGGATTCAGAAGAGAACATAGAGCGAGGGATATCATTGCTGATGTCAGATGGATCTTGGCTGAAAACAAAGATTACCAGAAAGATGTTTACTTGTGTTTTATTGACTATGCAAAAGCATTCAATTGTGTGGATCATAACAAATTATGGATATCATTGAGGAGAATGGGAATTCCAGAACACTTGATTATGCTTATGAGGAACCTGTACATAGACTGGGAGGCTGTCATTTGAACAGAACGAGGACACAGGGCATGGTTTAAAATCAGCAAGGGGGTGTGTCAGGGTTGTATCTTTTCACCATACTTACTCAATTTGTATGCTGAGCAAATATTGGAGAAGCTGGATTATATGAAGAAGAATGTGGCAACAGTTTTGGAGGAAGACTCATTAACAACCTCTGACATTCAGATGACAGAACTTTGCTTGCTGAAAATGAGGATGACTTGAAGCACTTGCTAATGAAGTTTAAAGTCTCAAGTATGGATTACACTTCAATATAAAGAACACAAAAATCTTCACAACTGGACCAATAAGCAGCATCACAATAAAGACTGAAGTTGTCAAAGATTTCATATGACTTGGTTCTACAGTCAACTCCAGTGAAAGCAGCAATCCAGACATTAGATGAAGTATTGCATTGGGCAAATCTGTAAAAGACCATTTTCAAATGATGAAGAGCAAAGATGTCTCCTTGAAGACTAAAGTGTACCTCTCTCAAGCCATGATTTTTTAATCATCTCTTATGTGTGTGAGAGCTGGATAATAAACAAGAAAGACCAAAGAAGAGTCAATGCTTTTGAGTTGTGGTGTTGGAGAAGTATGCTAAAAGTACCATGGACTGCTAAAAGTACTAACAGATCTGTCCTGGAAGATGTGCAGCCAGAATGAACCTTGGAAGCAAAAATGGCCAGACTTCATCTCACCTACTTGGGTTATGTTATCAGGAGGAACCATTCCATGGAGAAGGATATCATGCCTGGTAAAGTGGAGGATCAAGGAAGAAGGGGAAGGCCCTCAACGAGATGGATTGACACAATGTCTGCAACAATGGGCTCAGGTACAGAAGGATTTGAGGCTGGCACAGGACTGGGCAGTGTTTTATTCTATTGTGCATATGGTCACTATGAGATGAAGATGACTTTATGGCACCTAACAACAACAACAATAACAACAAGTAATGGTGTCAAGTAGATAAAAAATGGCTTTTATACCAATTTAAAAGACAAAAATCAAAGTTAAACATAGAATTTCTTCCCTAAATTCACCAGCCAGCTATTGGCTATGTTCTGTTTTAGAGCAAAGTCATCTTCATATATATATCTCCTCTAATCTCTTCCCATCATTTTTGAATGTTTACAAGTGGCAACCATTTTGGATTTTAAAGTGATAGCATTCTCGTTCAGATTCTAGGGACCTAAGAATGGGAGTCGGGAGGCAAGAAAAGGACGAAAAAAAGGAACTTAAGAACAGGCAGCCAGGTGGGAAGCAGAGAGAGTACCAAAAAGGCATATGGGACCCAATCTGATTTAGGAGTCAAACTATTTGGGAGTCAATGGTAGGGTAACACAGGCCACTGACAAAACGTAGCCAGGTGGGAAGCAGAGAGAGGACAAAAAAAGGCAAAGGGGACTAGAACAGAGGGAGGAGTCAGCCGCAGGGACCCAGGTGAAGAGAGAGAACCCAGGCCATGCCCCACAAGGAGCGAGGCAGGAAGGCAGGGAGAGGACAGAAAAGGCAAAGGAGACTGGGAAAGATTAGCCGCAGGGATCCAGGTAAGGGTGGTTGGAGGGGTTTCCAACAACTAAGGGAGACAAACTTGTCTGTAGGTTTGTCCTACTGTGGTGATGTGTTGCTGTGAGGCTTGAGGCTGTGCCACTGGTGTTTCAAACCCAGTGGGGTGCACCTGTTGCACAAGTATCAGCCCAGCTTTCAGACTGAGACAGACTAGGAAGAAGGAGGAGGCCATCCACTTCCCAAAGAATTGGCCAGGGAAAAACTTATGAATATCAGAGAAAAGATGAATTACTGCACAACTTTATGAATAGTCCAGAAACAATGTCCAATACAGAGGAGGAAGATGAGTCACCTAGCTTAGAAAACTCTCAAAGTAGGACTAAACAAAAGCTGCATTATCAGAGTAAAATCAGCCTTACTCATATGGATAAGGTAAAGCTTTCGAGGCCTCCATTCACTGACGTGAAACCACTCAAATTTAGGAGAAACAGCTGCAGATATCCATTAATCATTGGAAGATGGAATATATGAAATATGAATCCAGGAAAATTGGAAGTTGTCAAAAATAAAATGGAACATATAAAGATTGATATCCCAGACATTGGTGAGCTGAAATGGACTGGTTTTGGCCATTTTGAATCAGACAACCCTATGATCTACTATGCCAGGAACGAGAGTTTGAAGAGGAATGGTGTGGCATTCATCATTACAAAGGATATTTCAAGATCTGTTCTGAAGTACAATGCTGTCAGTGATAGGATAATATCCATATGCCTACAAGGAAGACCCGTTAATACAACTATTATTCAAATTTATGCACCAACAACCAAAGTCAAAGATGAGGAAATTGAAGAATTTTATCAACTTCTGCAGTCTGAAATTGACCAAACTTGCAATCAGGATGGGTTAATTATCACTGGTGACTGGAATGCAAAAGTTAGAAACAAAGAAGACTGATCAGCAGTTGGAAAATTTGGCCTTAGTGACAGAAATAATGCTGGAACTCACATGGTAGAATTTTGCAAGACCAACAACTTTTTCATTGCAAACACATTTTTTCAACAACACAAATGGTGGCTATACACGTGGACTTAACCAGATGGAACACACAGACATCAGATTGACTGCATCTGTGGCAAAAGGCAATGGAAAATCTCAGTATCTTCAGCCAAAACCAGGCCAGGAGCTGATTGTGGAACAGACCATCAACTGCTCTTATGGAAGTTCAACCTGAAGTTAAAGACAACTAAAACAAGTCCATAAGAGCCAAAATATGATCTAGAATATATCCCTCCTGAATTTAGAGACCATCTAAAGAATAGATTTGATGCATTGAACACCAGTGACCAGAAACCAGATGAATTGTGGGATGACATCAAGAGCATCATCCATGAAGAAAGCAAGAGGTCACAAAAAGACAACAAAAGAAGAGAAGACCGAAATGGATGACAGAAGAGACTCTAAAACTTGCTCTTGAGTGGAGAGTAGCTAAAGCAAATTAAAGAAATGACAAGATAAAAGAATTGAAACAAAGATTTCAAAGAGCAGCTCGAGATGACAAAGCCCATTACTATAATGCAATGTGTAAAGACCTGGAGTTAGAAAACCAAAGGGAAGAACACACTCAGCATTTCTCAGGCTAAAAGAACTGAAGAAAAACTTTAAGCCTCAGGTTGCAATATTGAAAGATTCTAAGGGCAAAACATTGAGTGATGCAGGGAACATCAATATAAGATGGAAGGAATACAGAGTCACTGTACCAAAAAGAACTGGTTGATCTTCATCCATTTCAGGAGGTGGCATATGATCTAGAACCCATGGTACTGAAGGAAGAAGTTGAAGCTTCAATGAAGGAATCAGCGAAAAACAAGGCTCTGGGAATTGACGAAATACCCATTGACATATTTCAACAAAAGGATGACGCACTGAAGGCACTCACTCGGTTATGCCAAGAGATTTGGAAGACAGCTACCTGGCCAACTGACTGGAAGAGATCCATATTTGTACCCATTCCAAAGAAAGGTGATCCCACAGAATGTGGAAATTATTGAACAGTATCATTAATATTGCATGCCAGTAGATCTTACTGAAAATAATTCAAAAACGTTTGCAGCAGTATATTGACAGAGAACTTCCAGAGGTGCAATCTGGATTCAAAAGAGGGCTTGGAACAAGGGATAGCATAGCTCGGTCAGATGGATCTTGGCTCAAGGCAAAGAATACCAGAAAGATGTTTACTTGGGCTTTATTGACTATGCAAAGATATTTGATTGTGTAGATCATGACAAATTATGGATAACATTGAGAAGAATGGGAATTCCTGAACACTTGATTATACTCACGAGGAACCTGTACCTTGACCAGGAAGCTGTCATTCAAACAGAACAAGGGGACATTGCGTGGTTTAAAGTCAGGAAGGGAGTGTGTCAGGGTTGTATCTTTTCCCCACACTTATTCAGTCTTTATGGTGAGCAAATAATCCGAGAAGCTGGACTACATGAAGAAAAATGTGGCATCAGGATTGGAGGAAGAATCATTAACAACCTGAGATATGCTGATGATACAACTTTGCTTGCTAAAAATGAAGATGACTTGAGGCACTTACTGATGAAGATTGAAGAACACAGTCTGCAATATGGATTACATCTCAATTTAAAGAAGACAAAAATCCTCACAAGTGGACCAATAAACAGCATCATGATAAATGGAGAAAATATTGAGGTTGTCAAAGAATTCACATTGCTTGTTTCTACAGTTGAAGCCAATGGAAGCAGCAGTAAGGACATTAGACAACATGTAGCACTGGGTAGGTCATTTGTGAAGGAACTCTTTCAAGTGCTGAGGAGTGAGGATGTCTCCTTGAGGACTAAGGTGTGCCTGACACAAGCCATGATATTTCCAATCGCCTCCTATGCATGTTAGAGCTGGACAACGAATAAGGAAGACCCAAGAAGAGTTGATGCTTCGGAGTTGTGCTGCTGGTGAAGAGTGATGAAGAAAGAATTCTGAAAGTACCTTGGACTGCCAAAAGAATTGACAGGTCTGTCCTGGAAGAAGTGCAGCCAAGATGCTCCTTGGAAGCGAGGATGGCCAGACTTCCTCTAACCTACTTTGGTCATGTTGTCAGAGGGGAGCATTCCCTGGAGAAGGATGTCATGCTTGGTAAGAAGGAGGTAGACGAAAGAGGGGGGGCCCTTCAACGAGATGAATTTACACAGTGGCTGCGACAATGGGCTCAATTTTAGTAAGGATCATGGAGCTGGTGCGGGATCGGGCGGTGTTTCATTCTGCTGTGCATGGGGTCGCTATGAGTTGGAAGCGCCTCAACGGCACCTAACAACAACAACAATCTCTTCCCAAACAATTTTATGTGAATCTTGAATATAACTTTTATAGCTTCCTTTCATGCTTTTGAGAGAGATTTGCACTTTACGTCTTCTTGAGGATCAGTTCCTTAGGTCTTCTTTCCCTGTTTACTCTAGGAATCACTGAAATTGCAAGTCTCCCTGATAATAAAATTTTAACCACATATAGCTCAATGCTGTCATTAGTCTGGGAAAACATGGAAAATTTAGCTTCATCAGATGCTTCCAGGCTGTATTATCTGAATTTCCTTGCAGTAATTAGAAAATTCCCGTGTATTTTCATACTGTTCTTTGTCATTTTCATAACCCTTGATTTAACTGATGTTATATATTGGTTTATAATTATATATACATGCATATATATGCACAAATATATATATATATATATATATATAGTTGCTATAAGTCAGAGTTAACTCAATGACACCTAACAACATATATGTAGTGTGCATGTGTGTGCGTG
>NW_006921815.1:4603090-4613086 GCF_000298275.1 Orycteropus afer afer
AAGCCTCTAGCTAGCTTCACTGGGCCTGTAACAAAAGGTAGAGCTGAAGCCCAAAGCTGAGGGCCCTTCCTTCAGCCCTTAGAGCTGGCATTCTGAATTCAGACTTCTAGCCTCTTAACTATCAGAGAATAAATTCCTGTTTGTTAAAGCCATCTACTTGTGGTATTTCTATTATAGAAGTACTGGAGAACTAAGTCAACCTACTACTACTACCTTCAAAGACATTGCTAAGATTCTATCAGAGTTGTGTTCTCCTTAATACATTGAGTGTTGATAGACTCAGCTCTGTTTAAGTAATAGATTTTTTGGTACTATTACTCACTTATATACAAAATTACTCATTTATATACAAAATTACTCACTTATATACAAAAATATTTTAAAATAGTAGGGTAACTATTATCCACTACCTGCACACATTATGATGTAACTTTTGTGAGAGCAGAAACTACATCTACTTTGTTCATCAACGTATTTCTAATTACTAGCCAATACCTGGAAGCTCTGGTAGCGTAGTGCTTAAGGCACTTGACTGCTAACCAGAAGGCTGGCAGTTCAAACCCACCAGCCACTCCTCGGAAGGAAGATGGGGCAATCTGCTGCCGTAGTGATACTGCCTCAGAAACCCAAGGAGGGGTCGCTATGAGTTGGGTCCGACTCGATGGCACATAACAACAACAACAGCCAATATCTGGTACAATCATTGCTCAAATATTTGAGAATGGTTGAGGACATAAGTCACAGCTTGCTCTTTTCCTTGTACTGTCTTCCTAGATTTTCTCTTCTAATCCAAATTTTCTTCTGCTTAAAAGTCTTATTTCAAATTCTACTTCATCTATGAAGTCTTCCCAATTTCTCCAGTCAAAAATGACTTTACTATTGTGTTAAATACTGCAGCACTGATTTACCAATTTATGTTATAATTATTATCTGCATTTGTGTGTGTGTGTTACTTACTAATCATGGTTTCATGGAATTTATTTTCACAAATATCTGTATTGAGATTCATGAGACTAGTGTTGTGTTTTGCATTTTTTTGTCCTTTTACGCACAGTGCTGCTTCCATCTCCACTCAGTTGTGCTTCAGTCTTTTAGAATCAAAGGTATTTAAACATTGTTTTTAAAAATCTTATTGCTGATATTTTATCTTTCTTTTCTGCTTGTGATTTTCTCTATTTCTACTTCTTATGTAAGAAATGACTGACTGCACTTGAGTCGAATCCAATTCTTGTGTGTCAGAGTAGAACTGTACTCCATTGTGGCTACAATCTTTCAGAAATAGATAGATATGCCTTTCTTCTGAGGTACCTCTGGGTGGTCTCATACCTCCAACTTTTGTTTAGTACCCAAGCACTTAACCATTTGTGCGAACCAAGGAGTCCAAACACTTAAATATATTTCTCTTAAATTCCATACTGTGGAGTTGTAACTCAGTCACAGTAGTCTGAAATTGATAAAATGCCTATGCTCCCAAATATTATCATAAATACTCTTGAATTGACATTTATGTTGAGTATGGTTGCTAGTGTTAGATGAATTGCTCCTAATTTAGAAATAGGCAAAACAGAATACTGGGTATGTTTTCAGTATAATGTTGGGATTGATTTGTTATTATTCAGGTTTTGTTACATCTCTGTAGGGCAGAGGTCAACTTGTAGAATTTTTGTCAGTAGAGATGAAAATATTTTTTTATTTGGTGGGATTGATAACAACAATGATTGTAGTTTATGGCCCTGTCAAACATTAAATAGTTTTGCAAACAAGCTTAAACCCCTATCCTAATATTTCTATACTAAATTGAATGGATTGGCAAACATTCTTTTGACCAGTTTCAATTGCTTACTGGCTTCCTCATCAGGTAACAAGTTACAGGAAATATTTGACCCATCATAATTTTATATTTTCAGGAAAATCACAATGTCACCTTTTTTGAAAATCATAGTTATAAGACACTTAATAGGGCCCTGGCTGATACTAATATATCCAAGTATAATCAGTTTAGATGACAGATGTTGCCCTTTTAAAGCAGAAATTCAGACTGAGTGGTAAACTGAATTAACAATGGTTCTATGTCCATATTTTCCTCATACGAGCTATTTGAGTAAGAAAAGAAAATACCGCTATTTTAAAAACTGCCAACATTATGAGAAAATATTCCAAGACTGTATAATTCTTCCTAGGGAGTGAGTAGTTTGTTTATTTGGGAAAACATTGTTAAAATCTTTTGATTAATCAATAATATGCAAAATATAGTTCAGGTGATTCTCTTGTGAAGTGGTTTTCAAACTTTAAATGTACAAAAATTCACGTGGTGCTGATGGTAAAATTCAGATCTTAGATTCAAATGCCAGGAATATTTATTGAGAATTTCACTTTGAATTGTCTTTCAATCAACACTAAAAAATAAAAATAAAAATTTCCTCTGTGTAATTTTCTCCTTTTAACAGCCTGCTCCCCCACCCCCTTTACTATATTTTCCACCATTCCCTCTTCTGAGCCAAAACCTGAGAGATTGAGTCCTGTTCAGACTGAACCATGCAAGGTTCCTACCTTCTGGCTTCTGTTTGGCATCAACCAATGAAGGCATCTTGCAAGAGGTCAAAGTCATTTGCCTGTCTCCTTACAGCTCTCCTGCATGATTCTAAGTGGTTGCATCAATCTAGGCTATGGCTTCTATAAATTGGCTAAGTTCTCACTGGGAGTCAGTGCTGATAATGATTTCCAGTTGTTACTTTCTGAGTGCCTTGAAACCATGTGTGAAATAACTCAATTTCCCCTCCACAACACTGTGAATAATTACTTCAATAAAGACCTTTAAAAATAGAGATTGAGTGTACAAATGTGTTTTTTTTTTTTTTTTTGGGAGGACCATGACTGAAAGAAACAACTCAAGTGGGTGTTGTCATGGCATTCTACTTCCTAGAACCAGTGCTGTTGTTATTGCAGTAAGTTTATAGTTCTTAACTCCTTACATCCTTACACTAGAATGGACAGCTGATTGACATTAAAAATAGTGATTTGATAATAATGAAATTGCTGCAAAAATTACTGATTCTTAGACTTTTTCAGCTTAATATCTTATCAGAAGCTGATAAAAGTTCTTTATATATCTTCAACACTAAATACATACATTTATACAGACATACATACCTCCCCTGGAAAAAAAAAAGAAAACAAAAAACCTCACCTTGGGTTTCTGAGGCAGTACATCATTACAGAAGCACATTGCCCAGTCTTCCTTCCATGGAGTGGCTGATGAATTTGAACCACCAACCTTCTGGTTAGCAGTCAAAATGCCTCAGGACTATGCCACCAGAGCTCTGATACACATACAAGTTTGCATAAGCCCCTGAAAATTTTTAACAACCCCAAGTTAAATGAAAGTCTAGCATAGAACTTAAACATTAAATTCAGTAGAGAAAATATTGCCAGACTAATGTACTTTAACATTCATTTCTGTGTAGATATATGTATATTTAATCTCATCAGACTCATTACAAGCATTTAGATGATTATTTTCAGATAAGAATTTATGTGCAAAACAGGCTCTTATGAAATGCTTAGATAAATTGAAAAAAAAATAATGGTATATGACTTATGTTACATATGAGATTTATTTTTTAATTTGAATTTTATCTGCTAATTTCTCAGTAAGTGTTATAATTCTTCTCAAATAAATGTAATGTGATTATCTTTCTTAACCTTCCCTTTTTAAGACAATGGGATGATATAATAGTGTATTATGTCAATATTTTCTCTTTCATTTGCACTATCAAATCTTTTTCTCATCATAATGCTTTCATTGAAATCAAGAGAACGATATTTTTTTGTCCAAATTCTGTAGGAAACTGCTGCTCAATCAAGACTTCTTTCTTTCTTTCTTTTTTAAGCTATGCATAGTAGTAGTTTGTTTTCCTTCATCATCCACTCAGTTGCCTTTTGAGTATGTCCCTTTATGTGATGTCTGTTGGTATATCAATTGTACCTGCAAAAAACCACAGCACCCTTATATTACAATCTTCCTAAGAGTTTTCACAACTTTAGAAAAATTCATTAGTAACAATTAGATTTGAAAAACTATTCCAATTCTATCACTGTAAAGAAGAAAATAGCCCTTCTGAACATATTACTAAAAAATGAAGCAAGACTGATATTGTCTTGCATATTATATAGCAGTCTCAATGAGGAAAGGAAGAGAGTGGGGATCTAGGTAGCAAATTAGATTGATGTGCTGTCCTTGACATAATGGCATTTTCATTTCTGAGTCCTACCAAGTCCAAAACAAAACCATTTTTTATAGTTGTTCAAAATCCCAAGAGAAATGAGTTCAGGTGGTTTCAACTCAGTTTCTCATGTACAAGAGAACACATCAAAAAGCTGTCATAGACTGATAGTAATTTATCACTTTCACTTTTAAAAAGCCATGGGATTACAAGCATGAAGCAAACAACAGCAAAAAGAGATATTTCTAGAAGCATTTTTTCCTTTTTGCATCAGTTAGCAGTTTCTATTTTATTAGAAAAACAGTATTGGAAAACAAATAAAAAGTACAGTTTGTCATAACAAATTAATTTAAATTTTCATAACTATTCAAATTTTAATATTTAAAAAGAAAAGTTACATTATTTTAAACATAATTTACAATGTTATTTTAGATGGTCTGCCTGATGAATAAAGCTGTTATCAATCAGATAGACAAATTAATCCTCACTCTAGTTTCTCTTTCATTTTAATCATTTAGACAAAGAATAGTTAACTCCTTGAATACAAAAACTTCAAAGAATGTTTTTGTGCTTTCAATCTGTCTAAAAATTTTTATGTTTATGTAGTTTTTGAAGAAAACAAACAATAGTTGAAAATAATTATACCTAAATTTAATTTTCTAAAGAGTTGATGCCCTCAGAGGTGCAATGATGAGACATCACAATGTAGAGAAATTATTTTAAATGTTTGCTATGGATTTTCATCTTCTGTTTCACTCTCCAATCTGTTGTGACACATTGATCTCATGGAAATCTGAAATGTCAACAGTGTGACAATCAAGTGACATATATCACTATGTGAAACTTTACAGAGACCTGGGTCACAGGAATAGGACACCATGTAATTTATTCAAATATTATTTGGATTCTCTCTCTGATAATGGCTAACCAAGAATTATTAAATCCAACAAGAAGACAAAATTATTTTTGATAATATATAACTTAAAAGCTAGGATATATATAACAGTCTATTTCCATTCTGAATACAAGCAGCAGAAATATATTCAAATGTCCTTTAAAACATATTAGGAAAATGATAGAGAATGTCATTGCTTATTAAATAGCAACAATCATTCTATTCCATTAAAAATGTCATAAAAATGGTGATGTAAATAATTAACTTTTAGCTGATATTGAGAGACAGAGAGAATTTAAATAGAAATTCATTATTTTTATCAATATAAGAGTTAATTCTTCAGATCATATAATAGATTTTTTGTTATAAAAGATATATATAAGAGCCAAGATGAATATATTGTTAATTTATCATCTTTTCCTTTACAAAATTTCAAGTAATCATGTGGTTAAATGGCTGTACTCATGTAATGTGAAACAAAGCATCAAAACATTATTTAATAAATGTACACTGGAAAAAAATATTTTTGATTTTTCCACTGAGGAATTGCTTTAAATCTTTAATTAATTTTCATCATATTTTACTGAAGAGTTTGCTCTTCTTGTTGCAAAGATAAGTGACATTCATATTCTCCAAGTAGAAAGAGAACATCATTATTTTTATAAGAGAATTGATAAGTAAAGCATCTTAAGAAGAAAAAGAATAATTGATTAACAAAACTATGCTTTTGTTCAAAAATGCATTAAAAATACACTCACAAAACTTCCACATGAATCAGCAAGTATAAAAATTACAGAAAAAAAAATTACACAAAATGGAATGACTTGTTTTTAATAATTTTAATGTTATCCAAATGGGTAAATTGAACTCCCTTTTCATTAAGATGGTATAGAAAGAAAGTGAAAAAATTTCCCTTAACAAATTAATGACTGTGAAATGAATTTTTTCATGAACCCCAGAAAATTTCATGGGGTATTGTTTACTAGAAAAATCTAACTTTTTAAATTCAGGAGGATCCTTTGCATTTTTATGAGTAACAATGAAAACATAAGCATGAGACTTAAGCATGAGTTAGTACTCTGTATTTAGAACTCTAGCCTTCTGAATCAGAGTTGACCTGATGGCTGTGAGTTTGGTTATAATTGTAAGAAAATAAATTTATACTTATTATAGTCAGTTACTTGTGGTGTTTCTGTTACAGCAGCACTAGCAAACTAAGATACAAACACATTATTAAATTTAATATTCTATTTAAATTATTTTCACAAATAATATAAGGTAGCTCATTCATTTCACATCCATTTTCAGATATAATTTAACCTCATGATAATCTAAATATCATAGGATAATTTCTAAACTTCAACACTTAATGATTCTTTGCTCTCTGCTTGGAGGGCATCTCTGACTGTAGTGGTGAGTTAGGTCTCATGTAGATCTCAGCTCCTTTCTTTCATCAAGATATCAGATACTGAGGTAATTTTTTCTCCTAAAACAAATTAATAAAACCAGTAAAACTTACATTTTTTTAAGGGATATTTTGGTTATTTCATGAGTTTTAAAAGTCTTTTCCTTAATCTTAGACTAATAAAGATCTGTCCTTCTATTAACAACATCTTTATTATTTCTTGGAGTGTCTTTTCCATTTCCTATTGTGATTTATAGGAGCTCTAGTGGCATAGTGTCTAAGACATTTGACTGCTAATCAGAAGGCTAGCAGTTCAAACCCTCCAGCTACTCCACAGAAGGAAGATTGGGCAATCTACTTCTGTAGTGATACCACCTCAGAAACCCGAGGCAGCGTCACTATGATTCGGAACCGACTTGACGGCAGTGAGATTTGAGTTTAGTGTGATTTATGACAGAAGGTTATAGACTCGAGAATAAGAAAAGACTCACTAATTTTGTCTCTCTTGATCCAGTTCCAAGGGCCAACAAGTCTCAAAGTTCTTGTCAGACTTTTATCTTTCTATGACAAGCTTTGCTTTCAGCGTGTTATATTTTTAAGTAATATAATTTAACCAAAATTAAAGTCAATACTTTGGACAACTTTTCATAGGAACAAAACTATTCCTCAAAGTGGACATACAAGTGGACACAGGTTATACAGTTGTCAAATATGTAGATGTAAAACGTGGACACAATTTGAAATATCAAATGTTTATTATATAAAAAAAATATGAAGGTTTCCAAAGAAACTGAAATAAAATTTAAAAATAATTACTTCTACAAAAGATTTCTTGAAAAGAGACAATACAAATGTATAAAATTTATAACCCTCACTCTTCTACATTTTCACAAAATTGCAGTTGTCTTTTACTAGCTAAGAAACTGAAGGGTAGATAGATAATATTGCTCAACTATGACTGTGGTCTGAAAAGTAACTGAACAGTTAATTCCTGTTTTCCTTAAACTCTTGTGATGTAATGAATTACTTAATATAGCCCTTCTAGCCATGCTCCTTGAAATTCCCCCCAAATGACTGGGTATTCTTTAACAAGGTTAGGTACTTGTGGCCCACTGATGGGATTGTATAGCTTTCTAATCATATAAATAAGTTGTATGGCACCCTTGTGGGTGTGGAACTATGCAAATAAGTTGCATGAAATCCTAAGGTGCGGGCTGATCAGTTTTGCCATCTTTCTAGGCTTAAAATAAGCCATCTCAGAGGTGAGAAGAGGAGATTTCACTAATATCAAGAAAGAAACTCCAGGAGTAGAGTGCATCCTTTTAATCTGAAATCCCCATGCTAAACACCCTTGATCCAGAAGACATAGAGATGTGGCTCCAGAGACAGTAGGAAACAGTGGCAGAGAAAAAGTGGCAGCAGAGGCAGTGAAATCAGCAGGACCAAGTGACTGGCAAGGGACAGAGAAGTGTGGCCCTGGGCCACAAAGTGAGAAAGCCGAGTGCCTTCAGGTAAGAGACTTGCTGATAGATTGTCATGCCTTTAAGTACTTACACATGGAAGTTATCTCTCTGGCCCATGGAGCAAGAAAGCTGAATACCTTTGAACATATGACTCATTAGAGAAGTGGAGTGCCTCTAAACATGTGCCAGTAGAGATGAAACAGCTTTGTAATACTTGCTTAAGCTGGGTGGAAGCCAAGGGGCCATGGGGCCTAGAGACAGGCCCAGAGAGAAGTGTATCTGAAAGAACTGCTGAGAAGAGGCTGTCCATATTGAAGAACTGTATCGTGAGTCATTTCTGATCCTAAATTGTAACATGTTATTTCCCT
The DNA here is from genome assembly GCF_000298275.1 of Orycteropus afer afer. Taxonomy (NCBI): domain Eukaryota; kingdom Metazoa; phylum Chordata; class Mammalia; order Tubulidentata; family Orycteropodidae; genus Orycteropus; species Orycteropus afer. Next base: position 4,611,445 of record NW_006921815.1, read on the forward strand.
AATTAACTCCTTAATTGTGATTATGTGGCTATTGCAATGAATGATCAAACCCAGCAGAGAAACAGAGAGTGCCTTAGGAGGGATGGTGTCACAATTGATGAAAAGATTGATGGTTGGGGGAATGTCTGACCTCCATCTCATAAGAATCAGCCTTGGGCTGTTGATCTTGATCCACCTTCCTTTGTATGAAGTTAGAGGAGGTCAGAAGTCACCATCTTCACACCATTCTTACAGCTCATCAAAAGCAATTTCCCTAAATAGTGGAAGGAAATTGTTATAAATTTGTTTATTGATAAGAAATACTAGATGATTAGCCAGTCTCACCCCATCTCACTACGGAAAGAATAACAATTAACAAAAATTCAGATAATCTAAGTATTAGCCAATAAATCTCTTCAATGTACCTTCAACCAAAACATACAATAACCTTCATTGTGAAATCACATTTGCTAATTTAATAAATAATAATAATATATGCAAATGGAATCACTTGTTTAATAGTTATTCTGAAGGATTCTACCTTGAGATAATCATGGATTCAGAATCAGGCCATGAGAAATTTGGATCTTGACCTACTTTTATGCTTGTGACTAAATTAAGCTCCAGGAGTTCTTAGAGGTTTTATGACCACATATTCTACTGTTATTTTCAGATTTATTGATGTTGATGATATTCAAATTTAGATTGACCCATACATACTTCTATACCCTTGCACATGTTCTCTTAAAACAAAATGCTAAAGAAGAGCTAAGACCAATCATTGGAAGGCTGATAAAAAAGCAATGTGTCACATTTATATCTATCATTTTAATACTCCCAAACTTTATTCATGAAACACAAAGGAAAGGGCATTGATTATCTCAATACTCAACTGAAAAAAAAAAAATAAGTATCCCCTATTTTTTGTGACACCACGCTATTTTATTTTTAGTGTCATTTGAATCTACATATTTTACAATTGTATGTCAGTGTTCTGATGTTATTTTTTCTAATGTCCTCTATATTAAGACAATTAAATAGTTCTTTGAATTTTCTTAAGAAGATCCACAACATACCTTGAATGTTACATCTCAGAGGTTTATTAAAACATCGTATAGTTTTCACAAGTTTCTAAAATGACCTTAAGGATCTCAAATTTCCATATGATTCTTTTCATATGCAATATAAGGACCATGTATAATTATGTTCTATTGAAGATGTGATATCAAATGAACATAAAGCTTTTAATGAAAATTTAAAATTTTGTCAAAGCAAAGGACATGACTTGTCACAGGACATAACATATCCCAAGAACCTGAAACTTTCACTCTGAAGGACATGATATTAGTCATAGTTGTTGTTATTGTTAAGTGTCATCGAGTCATTTCCGACTCATACAGACCCCGTGCACAGCAAAATGAAACAATGCCCGATCCTGCGCCAGCCCCACAATCCCTGCTATACTTGAACCCATCATCACAGCCACCGTATCAATCCATCTCGTTGAAGGTCTCCCCCTCTTTTGTCTACCCTCTACCCTACCAAGCATGACATCCTTCTCCAGGGAATGGTACCTTCTGACAACATGACCAAAATAGGTGAGACGAAGTCTGACCATTCTTGCTTCCAAGGAGCATTCTGGCTGCACTTCCTCCAGGACAGA
>NW_006921815.1:4615261-4618770 GCF_000298275.1 Orycteropus afer afer
TTTGAGTGGTGCCACATCAGCAAATGAAGGTCTTGAAAGCTTTCTCTTTTCCATATGAGTAAGGCTGGGTTTACTCAGATGTTGCAGCTTTTTCCCAGTCCTATTTTGAGAGCCTTTTAGCCTAAACAGACTAATCATAAAGGTGCGCGGTAATGTACCAAACAGTGTTTCTTTGTTATTCATAAGGTTTTTCCTGGCCAATTCTTTGAGAAGTGGATGGTCTCTTCCTTCTTCCTAGTCTGTCTCATTCTATAAGCTGAGCTGTTACCTGTGCACCAGGTGCATCTCGCTGGGTTTTAAACACCAGAGGCTCAGACTGAAAACTCACTTCTACATGTCACCACAGTTGGACAAACCGACAGACAAGTTTGTCTTGCTGTTGGAGACCTCTTGTATCACCCCCACCTGGGTCCCTGTGGCTGACTGTTCCTCTGTCTGGCTTCCTGGCTTTAATTCCCTTTCTCCTGCTCTTCTGACTTGCAGCTTTGGGCGTCCCCGAGTTGTCTTTCCTCACCGGTATCCCTGGGGCTTTCTGCTCTTCTATCAGGTTCCTGGCTTTTATCCCCTTTCTCCTGCTATTCTGGCCTGCTGTTCTGGGCAGGCCTGAGTTTCCTTTCCTCACCTAATCCCTTTTGCTGATTTGCTGATTGCTCTTGTCTCTGGCTTCTTGGCTTTTAATCCCCTTTCTCCTGCTCTTCCAGCCTGCTGCTTTGGGCGTCCCTGAGTTGTCTCTTGTCACCTGTAACCCTGGGGCTCTTAGTCATAGTTGTTGTTGTTGTTGTTATATGCCAACGAGTTGGCCCCGACTCACAGCGACCCCTCCTTGGGTTTCCGAGGCAGTATCACTACGGAAGTAGGATTGCCCATACTGTCAAAACTTATTCCTCCTTGTCACCAAGAGATTCCTTTTTCTTGCTGACTATTACAAACAATGAGTTTATTATTTTACAATGCATTTGTATAATTTCACCATGTTTTCAGTTGTTGAATCCTTTTCTTTGGAATCTAAATAGGAGAAGACATTTTGTGACTTAAAATAAGACTTCAATAACTTCAAATCTGGATAAACATTTATGTTCCATATTTTCAAGTTAATGAGAATCATCACATTATAATAGGTTAGAATTATATTTATATATATATTTTATAACTATATATAAGCCAGCCCTGGAACCAGCAGAAGGTGGGAGTTTATGTGTCTGGAGGCAGGCCACAGTAAGCCAGCCCTGGACCCAGTGGAAGGGAGGTGTTTGCTCCCCAGGGGCAAGCTGGGTAAGTCGGCAGGTTGGGGAGGACCAGGAAATGAGCAAAGCAGTTTGGAACACCTAAGGGTGACAAACTTGTCTGTCAGTTTATCTTACTGTGGTGGCTTGAGTGTTGCTGTGAGATTGGAGGTTATGCCACAGTGTTTCAAATGCTAGCAAAGTTACCCATAGTGGACAGCTTTTAGTAAAGCTTCCAGACTAAGACAGACTTGGAAGAAGGAAGAGGCCATCCACTTCTCAAAGAACTGGCTAGGGGAGGCCTTATGAATAGCATTGAAATTGTCTGATATATTATAGGAATACTTTATGAATAGCCATGAAATATTGTACAATATAGTGCTGGAAGATGAGCCCCTCAGGTTAGGAGGTACTCAAAATACAACTTCAGAAGAGCTGACCTCCTCAGAGTAGCACCATATGAATGGAGTAAAGCTTTTGAGATTCCCATTTACTTATGTGGCAAGTCTCAAGAGGAGAAGAAACTGCTGTAATCATCCATTAATAATTGGAACATGTTATGTACAAAGTATGAATCTCAGAAAATTGGATGTTGTCAAAAATGAAAAGCAATGCATAAAGATTGATATCCTAGGCTTTATTGAGCTAATATGGACTGGTTAAGGCCATTTTGAATCAGACAATCATATGATCTACTATGCCGGGAATGACAAATTGAAGAAGAATGGCATGGCTTCATCATCACGAAGAATGTGTCAAGAGATACCCTGAAATCCAGTGAAATCAATGATAGGATAATATCCATATGCCTATGAGGAAGACCAGTTAATACTAATGTTATTCAAATTTACACACCAACCAACAAAGCCTAAGATGAGGAAGTTGAATATTTTTACCAACTTCTGCAGTCTGAAATTGACCAAACATACTATCAAGATGTGTTATTTGTCACCGGTGATTGGAATGCAAAAGTTGGAAACAAAGAAAAATCACTGGTAGTTGGAAAATATGGCCTTGATGATAGAAATAACACTGGAGATCGCATGATATAATTTTGCCAGATGAACAATGTATTCATTGCAAATACCTTTCTTCAACAACGCAAACTGTGGCTATACATGTGGACTTCACCAGATGGAGTACACAGGAAACATTTTGACTACATCTGTGGCAAGACGCAATGGAGAAGCTCAATATCTTCTGCCAAAACTGGGCCAGAAGCTGATGGTGGAACAGATCTTCAACTGCTCATGTGCAAGTTCAACTTGAAGTTGAAGACAATTAAAAGAAATGAAGAGCCAAAATATGACCTTCATTATATCCTGCCTGAATTTACAGACAATCAAAAGAATAAACTTGATTCATTGAACACCAATGACCAAAAACCAGAATTGTGGTATGACATCAAAAACATCATCCTTGAAGAAAGTTAAAGCTCATTAAAAAGATAGGAAAGGAAGAAAAGACCAAAATGGATGTCAGAAGAGACTCTAAAACTTGTCCATGAACAGAGTAGCTAAAGCAAATGGAAGAATCAGCAGGATAAAAGAGATGAACAGAAGATTTTAAAAAGTAGCTTAAGAAGACAAAGCCAATTACTATAATAAAATGTGTGAAGATTTGGAGTTAGAAAACCTAAAGGGAGGAACATACTTGGCATTTCTCAAGCTGAAAGAACTGAGGGAAAAAATTAAGTTTTGAGTTGCAACATTGAAAGATTCCATGGGCAATATTTTGAATGATACAGGAAACATCCCAGGAAAATGGATGGAATACACAGAGTCACTATACCAAAAAGAATTGGTAGATGATCATCTATTTCAGGAGGTGCCGTATGATCAAGAACCAATGGTATGAAGGAAGATGCCAAAGCTGCACTAAAGGAATTGGTGAAAAACAAAGTTCCAGGAATTGACGGAATACCCACCAAGATCTTTCAACAAGCAGATGTCATGATGGAGGCACTCACTTGACTATGCCAAGAGATTTGGAAGACAGTTGCCTACCCAACTGATTGTAAGAGAGCCATATTGGTAACCATTACAAAGAAATGTGATCCCACAGAATGTGGAAATTATCAAACAATATTATTAATATCACATACAAATAAAATCTTCCTGAAGAAAATTCAAAAATGGTTGCAGCAATATGGACAGAGAACTTCCAGAAATGCAAGCTGGATTTAGAAGAAGACACGGAGTGAGGGATATCATTACTGATGTCAGACAGTTCTTGCCTGAAAGCAAAGAATACCAGAAAGATGTTTACTTGTGTGTTTTTTTTTTT
>NW_006921815.1:4619635-4620146 GCF_000298275.1 Orycteropus afer afer
CACCTGGGAATTCAGATCATACACATAAAGTTATTGGACCACTGTCTGCCATCCCTATCCATGTCCTTGGGTACACTCTCCACTTCATATAGATATCTAATATTTCATCCTGTCCACCCATCTATCAACCCATATACCTGTGTTTGCCTTCACTGAGCACTTCGTATTATATGTGCAAAAGGGTTCATCTTTGTTGTCTGTACTCCCACATAGCTCTCTATGTCTTTCTCTTCCTCAATGCCACTATATTGATCACTCACATTTGGTACATTGCCTTTTTCTTTACCCAAATCAAAACTTATCTCTATCTATCTAACAGTATTCCTTCCCCTTCCCTCCCACCCCTAGTAACCAACAAAGAAAATGACCTTCTGTAGATAAGCGTTTCCTTGACTATTACAATAATGGACCAATATAATATTTGTCCTTTTGTGATTGACTTATTTCACTCAGCATAATGTCCTCCAAGTTCATCCACGTTATGTGGTGTTTTGCAGATTCTATATTATTC
>NW_006921815.1:4623524-4624570 GCF_000298275.1 Orycteropus afer afer
ATGTCCATAGCTGTGGTTTCTGGGTTATGTCATCTTGTGTATTAATGGTCAGTTGTTATTTGCTATTTTTGGTTCTCTGTTCAAAGTACTCCCTTTAGTATATCTTGTAAGGTTGGTCTGGTTTTAATAAATTCCCTTAATTTCTGTTCATCTGGATATCTCCTAATTTCACCATCATATTTGAGAGACAATTTTGCCGGGTATATAATTCTTGGCTGTAATTTTTTTCTCTTTCAGGGTTTTATATATACTATCCCATTGTCTTCTCACTTGGCAAAGGGGTAGAATGGATGCAATGGAAGACAAAATTAATGAGATTGAAGAAAAAGACCTAAATACTGCTTTACAAAGGGATCAATCAGAAAAAAAAATCAAAACAAAATGAAGAAAGCATAAGGTTCATGTGGGATACCATCAAAAGAAATAATCTATGTTTCACTGGAGTTCCAGAACAGGAAAAGAAAAATAAAACCACTGAGAAATTACCCAAGATTTGCTGGAGGAGAACTTCTCTGGAATGGTGAAAGAACATATCCATTCAGGAAATCCAATGAACCCCAAACAGTATAGACCCCAAAAGAAAATCACCAAGGCATATCATCATCAAACTCACCAAAACCAAGGACAAAGACAGAATTCTGAGAGCAGCACGGGAGAAAAAAAAAGGGATGTTGTTGTTGTCTTATCACTTGAAATCTCTCTGCTGAGAAATCAGAGCTTGTTGTTGTTGTTGTTAACAACAACATCCCATTGTCTTCTCACTTGAAATCTCTCTGCTGAGAAATCAGAGCTTATTCTTACTGGCTGGCCTTTGTATGTAACTTCCAGAGAAGTTCTCCTCCAGCAAATCTTGGGTAATTTTCTCAGTGGTTTTATTTTTCTGGAATTCTTCAATCTCATTAATTTTGTCTTCCATTGCATCCATTCTACCCCTTTGCCCTTCCAATGTGTTATCTATTTCTAACATTTAGTATTATTCTTCTGGATTTCTATCTGCAGATTTTGAATCATTTCTAATTTTTCATTTATTTTGTCATTTTGTTCTT
>NW_006921815.1:4624840-4631733 GCF_000298275.1 Orycteropus afer afer
CAAAAATTACAATTGAATAGCCATTGAAGAAACTATAAGCACATGTACAAAAAATACACCCTGAAATCACACAGGGCCAGTAACCCAAAAAAAGATAAAAAGTGAAGAAAAGAAGAAAACAGATAAATCCTCAGTATCTGTGCATAGGTCACTGAGAGTAACAAGGTAGAGAAGGAGAATAATGAATAAAAAAAACAAACAAAGAAGCAAACCAACTATATGAAAGAAAATAAAATCAAAAACAGAACAAAACAAACAAACAAACAAACAAAACAAACTAACAAGGGACAGGGTTAACCACGAGAGAAAGAAGAGAGAGAGAGAGAAAAAAAAAAAAGGAAGGCATAGACTAGGACCTCTTCAGTCGTGCAGTATCCTGGAGAGTTGTTGGGGTTACTGGAAAGAAAAACCTCTTCTTATGTCCCTGGAATCTGGTAGAGCACTGTCTCTTTAGGTTGTCACTAGCTGCTGGTTACGTGTTTATTTGTTTTGTCTTGGTTTTATGGTTTAATAGTTTGAAAAGGTAAAGCTGGTGGTTTTTTGTTGTTGTTTTGTTCTTTTTTTTTTTTATTATTGATGCAAGTGTATTGGGTTGCTCTGCTGTTTTCTTTGGGGTGGTAGAATCGCTTTGTGTAGTGTGGATATGTGTTTCTGTTTGTCATAATGAAGGTTTAGAATTTGAAGCAAGAGGTTTTATGAGAATTGGATGAATATGTTTTCTTCTATTGAGTGAGAGAAGATATTGGCAGAGAAGGTGGGAGCAGAAGAAGGAAAGCTTGGTGTTGCTATGGCCAGTTTCTAGGGCTTTGAGCAGGCTATTTTTGATGACGTATTTATTTGCAAGACTGCAGCTCAATTCAGGAAAGATTCTTATTGTTAGAGTGTCACAAATTTCTGCCAGTTTCAGGCACACTAAAAGACCCCGGCTCCGCTGCCCCACAGCTCTAAAGAACGGCGCCAAGGCCAAAATCCCTGGAGTGCGGTTTCTTCCCTCTCCCTGTTGTTTCTGTGCTTGGTGCTGATGTAATCCTGCCAGATTGCTAATAGCTGGCTCTGGAGTTTGTCTGTGATATAGCCCAGCTGCAGGAGCTCTGGTAGCATAGTGGCTAAGACACTTGCCTGCTAACCAGACGGCTGGTGGTTCAAACCCACCAGCCACTCCTCCTCGGAAGGAAGGTTGGCCAATCCTACTTCCATAGTGATACTGCCTTGGAAACCTAAGGAGGGGTTGCTATGAGTCGGGGCTGACTCGATGGCACACAACAACAACATAGCCCAGCTGCAATGCCAAAGATGCGTGCAGTTTGAGCTGTGGGTCAGGGGAGTACCTACTACTGACCTGTGATCCTGATCTCTGTGACAAAGAAAAGCACGAAGTCTCCCAGTATGACCCCAGCCTACTCCGTGACCTGCTGGGAGGGGAGGGAGCTACCCTTCCTGTTGCAATAGTAAGTTTTCCTCCAAATCTCAGCGGAGGTGTCTGTGCCTACAGCCAGCCCCTAGGAGACCCAAATTACCTCCAAAAAATCAAGATGAGCTGCTGGAGGCAGGTCTCTGCCGCTGTCCACTGGAATATTAGAGTGGTCACTGGTAGGCTGTTAAAAGGTGTCCTCCCTTTTGGCTAGGGGATCTCAGGCGGGTGCCCTAGCCCAGCGCACAGTGGCTGCTCCAGAAGAGTTTTCAATGCCTCTCTTGGGTGCTCATCTGTCTGTCTTCCTCCAGTAGGTCTTTCCCAAATAATCTCTCTGTGCCTTTCCTCTAATTCTGCCCTTGCATGTTTGATGTGATCTGAATCTGTGTGCTGTTCAGAGCAGTGAAATTCCTAATTTAAATTGTTGTGGGTAGTTATTCAAGACCTTAGATGCCAGAGGCATAAAGCTTGTTGCTCACTGGCTCGACTCCATTTTGAACTCTTGTTTACTTGTGTTTTATTGACTATGCAAAGGCATTTGATCATGTGGATCTTAACAAATTGTGGGTAACATTGAGAAGAATGGGAATTCCAGAACACTTAATTGTACTCATGAGGAATCTGTACATAGACCAGAAGGCTTTTGTTGAAAACAAGCAAGTGAATACTGCATGGTTTAGAATCAGGAAGGGTGTATGTCAGGGTTGTAACTTTTCACCATACTTACTCAATCTATATGCTTAGCAAATAATCGAAGAAACTGCACTATTTGAAGAAGAATGTGGCATCAGGATTAGAGGAAGGCTCATTAGCAACTTGAGTTACACAGACAACACAACTTTACTTGCTGAAAGTGAGGATAAATTGGACCACTTACTGATGAAGATTAAAGTACAGTCTGTAATATGGATTACATCTTAATAGAAAGGAAATCCTCACAACTGAACCAATAAAGAGCATCACAATAAATGGAGTAAAAAGATTGAAGTTGTCAAAGACTTCACATTAGTTGGTTCTGAAATCAACACCAATGGAAGCAGTAGTCAAAACTTCAAAAAGACATATTGCATTGGGCAAATCTATTGGAAAAGACCTCTTTCAAGCACTGAAGAGCAAAGATATCTCTTTGAAGACTAAGATGCACCTAACCAAAGATGTGTTGTACATAAAGTCACTATATAAGTCTGAAATGACTCAGCACATAACAACAACATATTTTATCATTTATTATTTAGTTAATAAATACATATTATATTTTTAATATCCTGTGGTAAAACTCTACACACCCTGTAACAGGAATAGCAGCTGCAGCTCATATAGTCAAAGCCTTTATGTATTTATATTTAGATATATTTTTAAACATGATGGTTCTTCATGCTGAGCAATCTTTGTTGTTTCATTTACTATAACCAGTATTTCTCCTATAATCTTCTATTACTCATTCACACATTTACGAGCATCAGCGCAATTCATTAAATCTGATATTTTATTTCTATAATAATAACCTGAGGAAGCACAGAATTTACTGGACTCTCCCGAGAATTCTTAACTATGTCCAAACAATTTTTGTTCAAATACTCCAACATAAGATCCCATACCTAACCTCCTTTGTTAATATACCAAATCTTAACATCAGAAAAGGGGATTTTCAAGATATGACAAAATGTAACAGAATTCATTCATGGTATAATATCCCATACTAGAGTTCAAACCCATACATGTGGCAAAACATTAAGCACTCCACTGATCTTGAGAAATAACTAGAGATAAGAAAGATAATATTTATTGTGAGCATCATTATGTTTGCATGTAATGTTTAACTTTAGAATATTTTGGAACAGCAAACAATCCTAATATCACCAGGAATTCCAATTCAGAATATTCAATAGACTAAAGAACTAATTATACTCTGTTGCTTTTGATGGATGTAATCTGTATAAAATTAGAAATGCACACAGAAAAAGGATAATTATGGAGGAAGTATGAGATGAAGGCATTGGTGAGCTGAAATGAAGTGGTATTGGCTATTCTTAATCAGACAGCCATATGGTCCACTATGCCTGGAAAGACAAATTGAAGAGAAATTGTCTTGCCTCCATCATTATAAACATTTTAAGATCTATTCTGAAATGCAATACTTTCAGTGGTAGTATAAAATCCATATGCCTATAAGGAAGACCAGTTAATACAACTATTATTCAAATTTATGTACCAATTACTAAAGTCAATTATGAGGAAATTGAAGTCTTTTACCAACTACTGCTGTCTAAATTGACCAAATATGCAATCAAGATATATTGATAATTACTGGTAATTAGAATGTGAATGTTGGAAACAAAGAAAAAGTATCATTAGTTGGAAAATATGGCATTGGTGATAGAAATTATGATGAGTTCACATGATAGAATTTTCCAAGAACAACCACTTCTTCATTGGAAATATCTTATTTCAATACATAAATGGTGACTTTACACGTGGACTTCACCAGATGAAGTAATCAGGGATAAAATACACTATGTGTGGAAAGACACAATGGAGAAACTCAAAATATTGAGTCAAAACAAGGACAGGCATTCACTGTGGAACATCAATTGCTTATATGCAAGTTCAAGTTGAGGTTGAAGAAAATTAAATAGTTCCACGAGAGCAAAGTATAATCTTTATATTCTACATGAATTTAGAGATCATTTGATGCACTGAAAAACAATGACCAGACAAGTTGTGAGATGACATCAAGAATATCATACATGAGGAAATCAAAAGTTTATTAAAAGAGTTTCCATAAGATGGCAGAATAGGTAGAAAGACTGCACAGACCCTCTTCAACAAAGAAAAGAGGAACCAATTAATACAAATATAGAAGATAATCCTGGACCCCTGAGCCTTGAAGGGAAGGATTTAGAAGTGGACTAAACTCCAACTAGCAGAAGAATTTGCATGAAAACACCAAAAAAAGAGACATACGGAGATATGGTCTGGCAGTGATCCTGACAGCACAGACAGCTTGGAGATTGCTGAGTGGTGGTAGGACCTAAGAATTAACCAAAAAATCAGCCCTGCTAGTCAGGGACTACATGGAGGACTGTTCTTGTGGCTGGGAAATAAAAGGGGAAGGCAGGTTGAGCTCTGAACTTTTGTCTGTCTGGAGGGTGCAGTCATTTTGGATGTTTACAAGCAGTTTGACTTTTTTTGGATATTTATAGTGACAGCGTTCTTCCAGATTCCAGGGACTTAGGAACAGGTTTTACTTGGTGGGAACCCCAGGAACATTCCGGACCCAGAGGACGGGAAAGGTATGACATTCCCCTTGTTACTCTTATACACCACACCCTCTTGGTGAACAGACATGCAGCTATCCCTCACTCCCACCCACTTTCTGGCCCAGCAGGAATTCCATCCTAGTCTGTGTGCTCGAACAGAGCCTGGGTGCCCTGCCCCTCCCAGCCCCAATTTTTTTTTTTTTCTGTTTTTTGTTTTTCAGTCTGTTTTCTTTTGTCTGCACTAAAACTACTATTAGGAGCTCTGGTAGCATAGTGCCTAAGGCACTTGACTGATAACCAGAAGGCTGGTGGTTCAAACCCAACAGCCACTCCTTGGAAGGAAGGTTGGGCAATCTACTTCCACAGTGATACTATCTTGGCAACCCAAGGAGGGGTTGCTATGAATTGGGGTTGACTTGACAGCACACAACAACAACAACAAAACTACTACTATTATTATTATTTTGTCCTTTTTAATATTATTATTTATTCTTCCCCTCCCAGGTTCTAGTTTACAGGGTTTTTTTCAGTTGCATTTTTTTTTTCTTCTCTTGGTTAATGCATTCCTTGTTTTTCTTTTTGTGATTTTCCCTTTTTTTTTTCCTTCATTTTTCTCCTTCACTACTGTTTTTCTCTTATTGCCCTCTCCCTAAATATTGCAAGGTATTTTTCTTTTTTCTTTTTTTTTCCTATTTTCTCCTTTTTTCTTCATTTAGTTACTGTTCCTGTGTGATTACATGGTGTATATTTTGTCCATGTTGTTTTACTTTTTTGATGGTTATTCAACTGTTATTTTTTTCTAACTGAGTGGAAGATAACAACAGTCCTCATATGACACAACTACACCCACACCTCCTGCAGCTTCACTTACTGATTGAGAGCCACCACTTTCTTCTCCACCAACGGGCCAATGATAAACATCCACCAAGAAGAACCTGACTTACTCTTGGCTGCTCTTCACAAACAGTTAAAAGAGATGTAAATACAACAACACCATGATGTCTCAGAGACAACAGACCATCACAGTCTACACAAAGAAGCAAGATAAAGTGGTAGAAACAAGGGAGTAGAATACAAACCCAGAACATATGCCTGAGGAAGAAATAGCATTGGAACTCTCTGATAAGGAATTCAAAAGAATTATATTTAAGTATCTTCAAAGGATTGAGAGACAGACCAAGGAAAACACAGACAAAACCCTAAAAGAATTTTGGAAGAAAATACAAGAACAAAATGACAAGATCAATGAAAAATTAGAAATGATTCTAAATCTACAGATAGAAATACAGAAGATTAATACTAAGTTGTCAGAAATAGATAACACATTGAAAGGGCAAAGAAGTAGAATTGATGCAATGGAAGACAGAATTAATGAGATTGAAGACAAATACCTGAATAGTTCTTTGAAAAAGGATCAGTCAGAAAAAAATCAAAACAAAATGAAGAAAGCCTAAGGTTCACATGGGATACAATCAAAAGGAATAACTTATGTGTCATTGGAATTCCAGAACAGGAAGAGAAAAATAACACCAATGAGAAAATTGTCCAAGATTTGTTGGAGGAGAACTTCCCTGATATGATGAAAGATGAGACTATATCCATTCAGGAAGTCCAATGAACACCAAATAAGATAGACCCCAAAAGAAAATCACCAAGACATATAATCATCAAACTCATCAAAACCAAAGACAAAGACAGAATCGTGAAAGCAGCATGGGAAAAACAAAAAGTTACTTACAAAAGACAGCCAGTAAGAATAAGCTCTGATTTCTTAGCAGAAATGATGCAAGCAAGAAGAAAATTGGATGGTGTATATAAAACCCTGAAAGAGAAAAATTTTCAACCAAGAATTATATACCTGCCCAAGTTTTCCCTCACATATGATGGTGAAATTAGGAGATTTCCAGATAAGCAGAAACTCAGGGAATTTGTTAAAACCAGACCAACCTTGCAAGAGATACTAAAGAGAGTTCTTTGAACAGAAAATCAAAAATAGCAAATAACAACCAATCATTAATACACAAGATGACAAAACCCAGAAACCACAGCTATGGACATATCCAAAGTAAAACAAGCTTACAATATTGTAAAGAGGGAACAGATACATCAATTGGCAAGTGAGGACAACTACAAACCAAGAAGAGGGAAAATACTGTTTAGTTACAGAACTTCTAAATGGTGAAGAAGTCAAGAGAGTTGCATAATAGAATGGACTGTTCTAA
>NW_006921815.1:4632293-4634089 GCF_000298275.1 Orycteropus afer afer
TCATAGTGGTAGACTTTAATACACCACTTTAAATGAAAGATAGAACAACTGGAAAGAAACTCAACAAAGATGCAGAAGAGCTAAACAATACAAACCACCAACTTGAACTTATAGACATCTACAGACCACTTCACCCAACAACAGCACAATATACATTCTTTTCCAGGGCACATGGATCATTTTCCAGGATAGACCATATGTTAGGCCATAAAGCAAGCCTTCATAAATTTAAAAACATCGAAATACTGCAAAGCATCTTCTCAGCTCATAATGCTATCCAATTGAAAATTGACAATAAGAAGTTGAACAGAAAAAGACTAAACACATGGAAGCTGAACAACATCCACCTTAAGAAAGACTAAGAGAAGAAATAAAAATTGAAATTAAAAAATTCTTTGAATCATATGAGAAAGAAGATACAACATACCAAAATCTTTGGGGCACAGCAAAAACAGTGATCAGAGGCCAATTTATAGCAATAAATGCAGATATCAAAAAAGAAGAAAGAGCTAAAATCAACAGTTTAAACTAACATAGAAGGGACATTCCTCAACATAATAAAAGGCATCTTTGCAAAACCAACAGCCAGCTTTATAGTCAATGGAGAGAGACTGAAACCATTCCTCTTGTGAACAAGGACCAGACAAGGATGTCCTCTGTCACCACTTCTATTCAACAATGTACTGGAAGTCCTAGCCAGGGCCATAAGCCAAGAAAGGGAAATCAAACGCATCAAAATTGATAAGGAAGAAGTCACAATATCCCTATTTGCTGAGGATATGATCCTATACCTAGAAGACTCAGGGTAAAAAACTACTGAAAATGATAGAGAGATTTAGCATAGTGGCAGGTTACAAGATCAACATCCAAAAAACAGTTGGATTCCTCTTCACCAGCAAAGAGATCCCTGAAAAAGAAATAAGGCAACGAATAACATTTAAAAGAGCAACCAAATAAATAAATAAATAAATAAAACACTTGGGAATAAATCTTACCAGGGACACAGAAGACCTCTACAAAGAAAGCTATACAAAACTACTTTAAGAAACCATAAAAGATCTACATAAATGGAAGAACATCCCATGCTCATTAATAGGATGGTAGAACATTGGGAAAATGTCTATTCTATCCAAAGCAATCTATACATTCAATGCAATCCCAATCCAGATCTCATGAACATTTTTTAAGAATATGGAAAAAACAATCACTAACTTTATAAAGAAAGGTAAGAGACCTCCGATAAGCAAAGCACTATTGAAGAAGAACAAAGTAGGAGGTCTTACACTGCCAGATCTCAAAACCTACTATACAGCCACAGTAGTCAAAACTGCTTGGTATTGGTATAATGACAGACACATAGACCAATGGAATAGACTTGAGAACTCAGAAATAGATCCATCGACCTATGGTTCCTCAGCTGATCTTTGACAAAGGGTCAAAATCCATTAAATTGAGAAGATAATATTTGTTTAATAATTGATGCTGGCAAAACTGGAGATCCATTTGCAGAAAAATGAAACAAGATTTGTACTTCTCACCATACACAAAAACTAACTCCAGATGGATCAAAAACTTAAATAGGATACCTAAAAGTATAGAGTTCCTCAAGGAAAAACTAGGGGCAAATTTAAGGGCACTAATATATGGCATTGGAGCTCTGGTAGCACAGTGCTTAAGGCACTTGACTGCTAACCAGAAAGCTGGCAGTTCACACCCACCAGCCACTCCTCAGAAGGAAGGTTGGGCAATCTACTTCCATAGTGATACTACCTCCCTCGGCAAACCAAGGAGGGGTC
>NW_006921815.1:4635965-4636711 GCF_000298275.1 Orycteropus afer afer
GGGGGGGGAGAAAATGGCAATGCCATATCTGACTAGGAACTTATCTCTAAAATTTATAGAAAACTCCAACACCTAACTAACAAAAAAGACAAATAACCCAATTAAAAATGGGCAGAAATCATAAATAGACACTTCACCAAGAAGGATATTCAGGTGGCCAAGAAATATATGAAGAAATGCTCAGGATCATTAAGCCATTAGGGAGATGGAAATCAAAACAACAATGAGATAACATCTTGCCCCAGCTCTAGTAGTAAAGTTCAACAAGATAGAGAATAATAAATGTCGGCGAGGATGTGGAGAGATTGGGACTCCCATACACTGCTGGTGGGACTGTCAAATAATACAACCACTGTGGAAAACAGTACGGTGATTCCTTAAAAATTTAGAATTAGTAATACCACTTGACCCAGCCATTCCATTACTTGGTATATATCCTAAAGAAGTGAGAGCCATGACAAGAACAGACCTATGTACACCCATGTTCATTGCAGCATTATTTACAATTATCAAAAGAGAGAAACAACATATGTGTCAACTGAGCAATAGATAACCAAACTATGGTACATAGACTTAATGGAATACTATGCAACTCTAAACAATACCCTAGAATCTGCAAAACAGTGCATAACCTGGATAAACTTGGAGGATATTATGCTGAGTGAAATAAGTCAATCACAGAAGGACAAATATTGTACTAGTCCATTATTGTAAAAGTCAAGGAAAGGTTTATCTATGGAAGGAAA
>NW_006921815.1:4639646-4656414 GCF_000298275.1 Orycteropus afer afer
AGACAATGGTTCTATAAGTGTATTTGTATGTTCTGTAGCAATTCCCAGGTGTATAGTAGAGCTGACAAGGGACAAGGTTGTAGTCACTTCTTGGTCACAGCCAGCTACACAGTGGGACCGAGTAGTTGAACTTGTGGGCTCTGGACCATAGTCATGGGGGACTTCGAGCTCAATTGCCATAACATACTACACAAAACATTGTTCCACCTCCTATTTTGGCGAGTAGTGACTGGGATCTTAAAAGCTTGCAAGTAGCTATTTAGATGCAATAATGGGTCTCTCCTAGTGCAGAGCAAAGAAGAATGAAAAAATCCAAAGATTAGTAGAAAGAATTAGTCCTAGTGACTGGTACACCATGTGATCTTCAGCCTATACCACTATGAGACCAGAACAAATAGATGGTACCTGGCTACTACTGTCAACCACTCAGAGGTGGATCTATGTAGGAGATCCTGGATAGAGAAGGAGAACAATGTGGAACAAAACTCAAAATCATTTTTTTGGGAAAAAAGGGTGGAGGGGACCAGATTTGCTGTTCTGATAGAGCCTGGTGTAACCACTGAGACTGTGGCCTCTAGCTGCCCTTCAGGTCTGGAATTTAGCCCACACCTGTGGCTTCCAGCCAAACAAAAGACAGGCATATGAGGTGAACATTTACATTAGGTAGATACACTCCTTGGAGAGAACAATCATGAGAGAAAGAAGGGAGACAGCTTATGGGGCTGGAGTGCATGGATGGATGGACACAGGAAAGAAGTACCTATTGGGAGGAAATGGGAGGGGAGCTGTTGCCTTATGGTAAATTGTAGTCAATGTCATGAAACAAAGTTTATGTGAAGTGCTGTATGAAAAGTGAATTTTCACCCAAATCACAATTAAAAAAAAAAAAAAAAAAGTTTATTAAAGACTCAGGAAAGGAGGAAGAGACCAAAATGCATGTTAAAATAGACTCTTAAATTTGTTTTTGAACATTGGGTATGTAAAGTAAATGGAAGAATGATAAAATAAGAGAGCCAAAGAGATTTCAGAGGGCATCTCAAGAAGACAAAGTGATGTATTATACAGAAATGTGCAATGATCCGTATTAGAAAACTAAAAGGAAAGAACATGTTTAGCAATTCTCAAGCTGAGATAACTGAAGAAAAAATACAAGCCTCCAGTTGCAATACTGAAAGATTCTATGAGTGAAATATTGAGTAATGCAGGAAAAGTCAAGAGAAGGTGAAAGGAATATACAGTCATTGTACCAAAAAGAATGAGTTGAGGTTCTACTAGTTCAGGAGGTAGCTTATGATAAAGAACAATGGTACTGATGGAAGAAGTCCAAGCTGCATTGGAGGCACTGGTGAAAAACAAGGCTCCAGGAATTGACCAAATATCTCTTGAGATATTTCAACAAATGGATTCAGCATTGGAGTTGCTTGCTCATTTATGTCAAACAACTTGAAGAGATCCATTTGTGCCCATCCCACTTAAAGGTGATCCAACAAAATGTGGGAATTATTAACATATATCATTACTGTCACATACAAGTAAAATTTTGCTGAAGGTAATTCAAAAAGGGTTGTCACAGTATTGACTAGAAACTGCCAGAAACTCAAGTCTGATTCAGAAGAGGATATAGAATAATGGATATCATTACTGATGTCAGACGGATCTTGGCTGAAAGAAAAGAATACTGGAAAGATGTTTACTTGTTTTTTATTCACTATGCAAAGGCATTCAACTGTGTAGATCATAACAATTATAGATAAGGTTGTGAAGAATAGGAATTCCAGAACACTTAATTGTGCTCATGAAGAACATATACATACATGAAGAGGCAGTAATTTGAACAGAACAAGGGGATACTGCGTGGTTTAATAATATCTGGAATGGTGTGTGTTAGGGTTGTGCCCTTTCATCATGCTTCTTAAATCTGTATGCTAAGCAAATAACCCAAGAAGCTGGACTATATGAAGAAGCGTGCAGAAATAGTATGGAAAGAAGACTTATAAACAAGCTGTGATATGTAGATGACACAACCTTGCTTGCTGAAAGTGAAGATGGCTTGAAACACTTACTGAAGAAGATCAAAAACTACGGTATTTATTTAGCATGGATTACATCACAACATAAAGAAAACAAAAATCCTCACATCTGGACCAATAAGGAACATCACAATAAATGGAAAAAAGATTAAAGTTGTCAAAGATTTCTTTTTACTTGGATTCATACTCAACACCCATGGAAGCATCAGTTAAAAAATCAGGTATTTATTGCACTGGGAAAATCTGCTTCAAAAGATCTCTTTAAGTTATAGCCTATTGTTGTCACTTTGAAATCTGAGGTGTGCCTGATTCAAGCCATTGTATCTTCAGTCACCTCATATGCCTGTGAAAGCTGGACAATCAATAAGGAAGACTGAAGAAGAATTGATGCCTTTGAATAGTGGTGTTGTTGAAGATTTTTTAAAATACCATGGCCTGCCAGAAGAACTAACAAGTATGTCCTGAAAAAAAGTGTAGCCAGAATGCTTATTAGAAGTGAGAATGAGGAAACTTCATTCACCTTCTTTGATCTTGCTGTCAGAAGGGACCAGTCCCAGGAGAAGGATATCATGCTTAGTAAAGCAGAGGGTCACCATAAAAGGGGAAAATCCTCCATGAGGTGGATTGACATAGAGGCTGCAATGATGGGCTCAAGCTTAGCAAGGATTGTGAGGATAGCACGGGATCAGGTAGCTTTTTGTTTAGTTTTGCATGGGGTTGCTGTGAGTCAGAGACAATGGCACCTAACAACACAGAGGCAGAGAGAAATGATTTAGGCAGTTGTTATGGCAGAAAGGAACTTTCATTAAGATTTTGGCCCCCATAATACCTAAAAAAGATAATTCTCTGAAGAAGTTGTAAGTACTTACTATGTATTATGGCATGCTAAAAACTGATTCCGCAGTTATTATATGTATATGAAAGAGGGAAGGAAGGATGAGTGGAAGGAAGGGCGGAAAGGAAGGAGTAACAAAGGTAATGAGAGAGAGAGAAAGAGAGAGAGGAAGAAGGAAAGGAAGACTGGAAGGAAAGGAGGGAAAAGGGAGGGAAGGAGGGAGGAGGGAAGGAAGGCAAGAAAAAATGAAGAAAAGAAAATTCATTTACTGCCCTACAAAAAGGATTACATGGAAACTAGTAATAATTTTGCATAAACATTTTCACCATAATAATGACAAATTGGGAAATACTCAACCAATATTGGGGGAAGTACTAAACCTGCTGAGGGTTCTCTACTTTCTCACCTGTCATCATTATGACATAGGAAAATCTGAAAAGATGAGATATGGACATGAGGGTTAGACTTGGGATATCTTTGATAATCTTCAAATGAGTCCCATGAAGTATTCTATGCAGTTAGTTTTAATATGTCTTGGTTACTCTTTGCTTATTTTATGATGGATGGAAGCTTTTGCTTGATGAAGGCTTGTAGTTTTGGTGGTAGCAAAAATAGTCTTGATTTCCAATCTGGTAATTTCCAGTCAATTTCTTAGTAAAAATAGTCTCAATTTATAGTGACAGTCATTACAGAGAATTGTAAAGCTTTGACAATTACTCAGAAATATTAGTGTTCAAATTGTACCCAATTTTCAGGAATATTTCTAGAAGAAATATAACTTTGAAATTCAAATTAGCAAAGTATTAATGAACCCTGATTTTACATAACTTAGATATTGTCGTAGGTCTTGAACAATGAAATACAATCTTTCTGTGATTCATGTACTCTTTCACCTTATGAGTTAATATTAATGATACCCATTTATTTAAGAATATCACTCTGGTTCAAGATTATGTTAGATTACCAACAGAAATGGCCCAATACTGTAAGGGACTAGTGTAAAATATCGGATCTGACCAGGAAGCACAATAGTCCATTCTTTGTCATTGTTTAAACGCCTGTTAACTGAAACCAAAACCAAACTCACTGCTGCCGAGTGTGATCTGAATCATAGTGACCACCCCTTAGGTTTCCAAGGCAGGTAACCCAATTTTCCTTCTGAGGAGTGGCTGGTGGGTTTGAACCACCAGTCTTCTGGTTAGCAGTCAAACGCCTAGAGAAAGGAAGAGATACCTGAAAAAGATCACCTTTGAACTCCTGATATTAGAACAGGATTGGCTTCAGATTCACAACTCTCCATTTAAGAGACCCATGAAATGCTCGCACCAGTAGAAAGCTGTTTTGACTAGAGATTTAAATGTGAGAATTCTGAAAATATTTTTCAGAATCAGACAATCTTCAGGATCAAGAAGGCAACTATGTCGAGTAGAAATTTCTGCCTACAGCCCAGAAAACTAAGAAACTGGAACAGCTGAATATTATGCTTTAATGTTTATTTCTATTCATTTATATAGGTAGATAGATAGATAGACACTTTGTTGTTGGTAAGGTTCTTATTTACTATCAGACATCAAATAGCTCTTAATTATGAGCCTCATAAAGCCCATTTCTATTATTATTTATTGCATGCATGGCTATACCTTGGTTTTAGTACAGTATCTGACTGCAACTTTCTCATGTTTCAGCTAAAATGTAAAATAAAACCAAGTCTTAGGTCTATACCTACTTTTCTCTGAGTTCATTTTAATGAAACAAATAATTTTAACTTTAATTTTTTCAACAAATTACATTTTAGAATATAAATATTACACAAGGACAGACTGATAAAGTATGAAACTCTTTCCAACATTTTACCTAAGAAAGAGAGAGAGATTTTACATATCAATTCCAGAAGGAAAGCAATCTGGTCCTTAATTTTGACATCAAAACAATCTATGAAAAAAATTCTAGACTCTCTTCAGGTCCCTTCATTCCATACATACAAGAGGCCAAGAACAAGGGAAAAATTCTACATGCTAAGATAATGAATAAAAAGTGAAGTAAGGTCACTGAGATCAGAGAGCTCCCTGCCCTAGAAGTTTAGCAGATTGAACATTCTAGATATCACAGTGACTTCTAAAGAGGAAACATGTTCCATCTTACAGGAAGAATGCACTAGCTATGTTCCTAGACTTCTATGTGATCTTTAGTAATACTAAAAACATGCAAGGGAACAAATAAATTATCATATTAGGTAATTTGGCTAAAACCGTATATTTGATCTTCTGGAATCCTCACATTGGGATGTAATGTGTTCTTTTGGAATAATTTTGGCACTCTTAGCTCTTACTTTACAAGTGACTAAGAATTATAATTGAATTCAGCTCAGCTTGGAGACTGAGTCAAGGGGGTTGGGAGGATGAAAATTGACCCTATGTGCATCTACATAACTTCACAGTGGAGACTCAGATATGAGAATATCCGTATCAACATAAGTGCTTGCTCCAGAAAATTTTTGCCCAGGGGATAAGGAAGTAGATCATCAATCTCCTTTAACTATTTGAGTCCAGATGCCACAATGCTTTAAATAACCATAGTTAATTTCTGCCTTTTGCCATATTATTAATATATTCTCAAGATTATCTCCCTTGCTACAATAATTTAAATAAACTCAGATTGTCTGGCCAAAGGAGTTTTTAAGCAGGTTATGTGAGGAAGCTCATATCAATAACAGACAAAGCAAAAACAAAAGGTTGAGGAAACAGTAGTAGCGAATGGAAATGATATTTATTTCTGAAAAACTATCTTGGAATTAAACCAGAAAAAAAAGATACTATATTGACTCAATGATAGAAGCTAGGTATAGTGTTGCCATTAACATAGGTAAAATAATACAAGGATAAGTGCAGGTCTTGGGAGAAAAGGTTATTTCACTTTTAGTATTCTACAGTTTTAAAGGACTGTAGAAAAAAAGAAGAAATATTAAATCAGGAGAGGCTTGAAAATAGCACAGATGTGAAAATAGCACAGTTAGTAGTAAATGTTGACTTCAGGTTTCCAGGAGAAATTTCACAAAAGTTCATGTCCAACTTTGTGCAGGAAAATTATTCAATGTCTTTGACAAGAGAAAGCAAGGTTAGTGGCCCTTGTTGTTTATAGCCTGCATGTGGTGTGCAAGGAACTTATTTCCCCTGAGAGGACATGGAGCAAGAGTGAGATGTGTCATCATGCTGAGGATACCACTATGTGTAGGAACATCAAGAACAGAGGCAAATGCCTAGGAGTCAAATGCTAACAATGGATAAAAACATAAAGATCCCTGACAAGAGCCAGATGTGTCAGTTTGAAGCAGAAGGAGGGTCCAGAAAATGTGGATTTGTGTACTTCATTTCTTTGGCTCTGCACCAAGACATAATAATTATATAAATTCCTAATAGTCAGCCATCAGTACTAGGAGAAGCACTAAGGGAGACCAGAACATGAGACTCTAAGAATTACACATAATTTATTCAAAAAGGCACTAAATCATATGAAAAGAATAGATTACTGGGTTCAACAAAAGTTAATACTTAGGTCTAATAATTACTTTGTTTTACTACCCCATGTGGTAGAAATTCGTAAGAATGAAAAGATTAACAAACTGATAATATAAATAAAACAAAGGAAAAGAACCAATGGTCATATCAATCAATGTAGAAAAGTCATTTGATAAAATCTAGCACTGATTCTTGATAAAAAAGCTTTCAGGAAAATAGGAATGGAAGGGAAATTTCTCAATATATAAAGGGTACATTTGCAAAAGCAAGAGCCAATGTCACTCACAGTGGAGAGAGACAAAACATTCCCCATGTGAATGGGAACCATACAAGGATGACCTCTATCACCACTTCTATTCAACATTATACTCTAAGTCCTAGTGTGATAGTTATGTGTGTGTGCCAACTTGGCTGGGCATGGTTGAGGGGCTGGGCACCTGGTGATAGTTATTCCCCATGATGAGACTGGTAATCAACAAACACCATGGTGGAATCTACCACAAGCTGCTGAGTAGCTGCCTTTGGGATATGGTCTGCTTCCTGGATGTAAGGAGAAGCCTTGGGGATAGTAGCTAGCTTATGGCACCTTGAACCCTGCATGTAGCCATGCCATTGTTCAGCAGCCTGCCATGCTCTGCTAACCTTGGGACTTACAATGGACTTAAATTAATGGCCTGCCATGTGGTTTGGTAACATCAAGACTGAACCATTTTATTTGTCAACCTTGGGCTCCTTAGCCTCTGCAGCCAGCAGCTGTCTGAGTGAAGAAATGCCTCTAGCTCTAGTAGGCCAGGAGCTGGAGGCAGAGCTGAAGTCCAAGGCTGAGGGGCTTTAATCCAGCCCCTAGAGCCTGGCACTTTGAACTTAGACTTAAAGCCTCCAAACTGCAAGAGAATAAACTCCTGTTCATTAAGGCTATTCCATTTTTGGTATATTCTTGTCAGAGTGGCACTAGATAACTAGAACACCTAGCAAGGGCAATAAGACAAGATAGACAAAAATTGCATCCATATTGGCAAAGAAGAAGTAAAACTATCTCTGTTTGCAGAGGACACGATCTATTCGTAATAAAAACCAGCTGACTAAGCAAGAAAACTCCTGGAACTAATTGGAAGATTTAGAAAAGTGCAGCATGCAAGATCAACATACAAAAATCAGTTGGATTCCTCTACATCAAAAAAGAGATAACTAAAAATGAAATAAAGAAAATAATGCCTTTACAATAGCTACCAAAAAGATAAAATATTTAGGAATAAAACTTACAAAGTACACAAAGATGTATACAAAGAAAACTACAAAACACTAGTGCAAGAAAATATAAAAAAGACCCACATAAATGGAAGAAGATGTCAGGCTCATGGATAGTAATGCAGAACATTCTAAAAATGTCATGACTACCCAGAGCTATCTATAAATTCAATGTAATCTCAATATAAATTCCATCAACATTCTTTAAAGTCATGGGAAAACCAATCATAAATTTTATATGAAAAGGGAAGAAAAAGGAAGAGAGCTTAGTTAAGCAAAGCATTACTGAAGAAGAAAAACAAAGCATGAGGTCTAATACTCCCCTATCTCAAAACCTACTATACAGGTACAGTAGTCCAAACAGCCTGGTATTGATACAAAAATAGAAACATAAATTAGGGGAAGAAAACTGAAAGCTCATAAATAGATCTATCCACCTATGGACAGCTGGTATTTGACAAAGTGTCAGAACCTATTAAATGGGGAAGAGACAGTATCTTTAACAAATGGTGTAGGTAAAAAAAAAATGGTATATTCATTTTCAGAAAATGAAAAAGAATCATACCTCATACCATACATAAAAATAAACTCAAGATAGATCAAAGATCAGAATGTAAACCCTAAAACTATAAAGTTCATCAAAGTTAACATAGGAGTAAACTTGTTGTTGTTATGTGCTGTTGAGTCGGACTCAACTCATTTATGACATAAGTAGACCATCAAGAATAACCCCAGATGTACAAAGAGTAGAAGAGAAATTAGATGACTGGAACTTTCTAAAAATTAAGTTCTTATGCACATTAAAAAATTCAGAAAGAGTAAAAAGATAACCTATAGAATGGGAAAAAATATTTGACAATGAAATCCCCAACAAGAGATTTAACTCTAAAATATACAGAAAACTTCAACACCTCATCTTCCCAAAGATAAACAATCTAATTTAAAAATGGGCTAAGGACATGAAGAGACACTTGACCAAAGAAGATATTCAGGCATCCAATAAACACATGAAAAAAATGTTCATGATCATTAGTCATTGTTGCTGTTTTTGGGTACTGTTGAGTCAGCTCCAACTCATGGAGACCCTATGTACAAGAGGAGGAAACACTCCCAGTCCTGAAATATCCTCACAATCCTTGCTATAATTTAATCCATCTTTGTTACCACTGTGTCAATCCATCTCATTGACGGTCTTCCCCTTTTAGTCAGACCTTCTGTTTACCAAGCATAATGCATTCTTCTCCAGGGAAAAGTCCCCTCTGAAAACACAACCAAAGTAGGTGAGATGAAGTCTGGTCATTTTGTGATGTTGTTAATGGTCCCATTGTGAGGATTTTTGTTTTCTTTATGTTGAGAAGTAATCCATACTGAAGACTGTAGTCTTTGAACTTCATCAGTAAATGCTTCAAGTCATCTTCACTTTCAGTAGCCAAAGCTGAGTCATCTGCAAATTGCAGGTTGGTAGTTATCCTTCCTCTAATCCTGGTGCTGTGTTCTTCTTCATATAGTCCAGCTTCTTGGATTGTTTGCTTAGCATACAGATTGAATAAGTATGGTGAAAGGCTACAACCTTAATGTACAAACTTCCTGATTTTAAACCATGCCATATCCCCTTGTTCTGTTCACACAAGACCTCTGGGTCTACACACAAGTTTTGCATGAGCATAATCAAGTGTTCTGGAATTCCTGTTTTTCATGATGTCTTCAAAAATTTGTTATAATCTATCTATTAATGGCTTTGCATAATCAATGAAAAGCAAGTAAATATCTTTCTGGTTTTCTTTGCTTTCCAAGAAGATCCATCTGATGTCTGTAATGATGTTTCTCATTCTATGGCCTCTTCTGAATCCACCTTGAATTTCTGGCAGTGTTTTGTCAATATATTGGTACAACTCTTTTTGAATTTTCTTCAGCAAGTTGTTACTTTCATGTGATATCAAGGATAATTTTTGATAGCTTCCACATTCTGCTGGATCACCTTTCTTTGGAATGGGCACAAATATTGATCTCTTCCAGTCAGTAAGCCAGATAGTTGTCTTCCAAATTTCTTGCCATATATAATTAAGTGCCTCCAACACTGCATCCATTTGTCAAAACATCTTAATGGGTATTCCATCAATTCCTGGAGCCTTGTTTTTTTTTTTTTTTTTTTTGAATTCCTTCAGTGAAGCTTAGATTTCTTCTTTCAATACCATTGGCATTGGTTCTTGATCATACTCTACTTCCTGAAATACTATCAACAAATTCTTTTTGATACAGTGACTCTGCATATTCTTTCCACCTTCTTTTGATGTTCCTTGCATTATTCAATATTTTGCCAATCGAATCCTTCAATATTGCAATCCAAAGCATGATTTTTTTTCTTCAGTTCTTTCAGCTGGAGAAATGCTGAACGTGTTCTTCCTTTTTGGTTTTCTAATATTAGGTCTTTGCACATTTCATTTTAATAATTTGTCTTCTCCAGCTGCCCTTTGAAATCTTTTCTGCTCTTTTATTTCATCATTCCATTCACTTTAGCTACTCTTCATTCAACAGCAAGTTTCACAGTCTCATCTGACATCCATTTTGGTCTCTTCTTCCTTTCCTGTCTTTTTAATGACTGTTTGCTTTCTTCATATATTATGTTCTTGATGTTATTCCACAACTTGTGTTGTATACAGTAATTGGTCTTCATTGCTTCAAAGCTATTTTTCAGATCTTCTCTAAATTCAGGAGGGGTATTACTACGGTTATATTTTGGCTCTCATGCACTTATTTGAATTTTCTTCAGTTTCAACTTGAACTGGCATGGAAGCAATTAATCGTTTGTTCCACAGTGACCTCCTGTCCCTGTTTTGACCAATACTGAGCTTCTCCATCACCTCTTTCCACAGACATAGTTGATTTGATTCCTGTGTATTTAAATCTGCTAAGATCCATGTGTCTAGCTGCTGTTTATGTTTTTGAAAAAAGGTATTAGCCATAAATAAGTTGTTGGTCTTACAAAATTCTATCATGCAATTTCCAGTGTCATTTCTATCACTATCATATTTTCCAGCTACCAATGAGTTTTTATTGCCAACATTCACATTGTAATCACCAGAACCATCAATATATCATCTAGACTCCTAAATTGTAAGAGAATAAAGTTCTGTTTGTTAAAGCAGTCCACTTGTGGTATTTCTGTTATACCATCACTAGAGAACTAAGACAAAGGGTAAAGACAATCAAATACATATGGAAACAAGTATTCCAAGGGACTAATGGAACATGAAAACTTCTGCCTGTATGACCCTGAGACCAGAAGAACTAGATGGTGCTTGGCTATCAACACCAATCCCTCAGTAAGGGATCAGAATTGGAGATCTGGATAGAGTGGGAGAAAAAAAATGTGGAACAAAATTGAAAAGCATACAAAAGACTAGTATTACTGGTTGGAGAGAGCCTGGTGAAACCACCAAGACATTAGGCCCTAATCACCCTTCAGGCCTGGAATTGGACTCACTCCCATGGCTAACTTTCAGCCAAATAGACAGTACCATGAACTGAACAATGATACCAGGAAGATGCTCTCCTTAGAAAAATCAACCATGGGAGATCAGAAGGGCAACATTTGCACAGGGAGGAATCTAGAGAGTCAGGAATGCATAGGCAGGAAGGACACAGGGAAATGCTGACAGCAAGGAGGAAGTGGGAAGAGAGCTGTTACATTATGGTGATTGCAGTCAGTGTCACAAAACAAAATGTTATGAACTCTTAAAAGTAAAATGAATATGTCTTTTAAAATTTCACCCAAATCACAATAAAAATTAAAAATCAAGATAAGAATAAAAATGTGGATGATTTTAAATTTATAACAAGATGATACTCAAGAAAAAAAGAGATCTATTAAAAAAGACAATATTATATAAATAAAGGATAAAAAGTAACCATCTTCTACTTTGTTACTACCTTCAAGACAATGTTCTTCAACTCATAACTGTGGAACAAACATATTCTAAACTGAAGCATTGTTGTTGTTATTGTTACGTACTGTAGAATCTGCTCTGACTCAGAGCAACCCTATGTACAATAGAACGAAACACTGCCTGGTCCTGCACCAGCCTCATATTCCCTGCTGTACCTAAACCCACCATTGAAGCCACTGTATCAATCCACCTTGTTGAGTGTCTTCCACTTCTTCACTGATCCTCCAACTTACTAAGAATATTATTTTCCAGGGAATGGTCCCTTCTGACAATATGACCAAACTAGGTGAGATCAAGTCAGGCTATTCTCGCTTCCAAGGAGAGTTCTGGCTGCGCTTCTTGCAGGACAGATTTGTTAGTTCTTCTGACAGTCCATGGTACTTTCAGTATTCTTCACCAACACCACAACTCAAAAGCATCAACTCTTCTTTGGACTTCCTTATTCACTATCCAGCTCTCACATGCATATGTTGTTGTTGTTGTTATTTGCCGTCGAGTTGGCCCTACTCATAGCAACCCCTCCTTGGGTTTCCGAGGCAGTATCACTATGGAAGTAGGATTGCCCAACCTTCCTTCTGAGGAGTGGCTGGTGGGTTTAAACTGCCAGCCTTCTGGTTAGCAGTCAAGCGCCTTAGGCACTATGCTACCAGAGCTCCTTCACATGCATATGGGGTGATTGAAAACACCAAGGCTAGGATTAGGTGCACCTTCCTCTTAAAAAAAAGAAAAAAAAAAAAAAATCTTTACTCATCAGTGCTTTAAAGAGATCTTTTGAAGCAGATTTGCCTGGTGCAATACAATGTCTGATTTCTTGACTACTGACTGATTCCATTGGTGTTGATAAACTAAAGTATTCAGAAAGGTAAACAACATTCAGAGAATATCTAGTTTAAATATATGCTTTTCTCTGCTCTTACTTGAATAGCATCCCAGATAACTGCATAGATCCAGAGTCCAGAATCTTAGAAAATTGAAGAAATTAGAGCAGTTAAAATACAATCCAAAAACACATTTTCTTGATTACATAAAGAACAGAAAACATAGATTCCACAATCTGTTGTTCAGCAAGCTGGATATGGACGTTTTGCACTTATAATGCTTTTTTTTTTTTTTTTTTTCTGTGACATCAGCATATATTCCAAAGGAGCACTCATGATAAAATCACCTAATTACATTTCTAAAAGTTACTAAACTGGGGAATAGCATGGATATAACATAATTTGTATTAAAGAACATGTTTGACAGAAACTCTTGACATATCTTTTAAAATGAAGAAATATGAAGTAAAAGAGGTTAATTTCTAGCAACAATGAAATGATTGTCTGCACTTTATTAGACAGTCCAAAGGGAAATGAAGCCCATGTGCTACCAGCTTGAAGGAAGATATGGAGGCAGCTTCATCGAGTATATATATAAAACCAAAAACCCAACTCACTGCCGTTGAGTCATTTCTAACTCATAGCGACCCTCATTGGGTTTCCAAGACTATAAATCTTTATGGAAGTAGATTGCCCAGTCTGCCTTCCATGGAGCAGCTGGTGGGTTCAATCTGCTGACCTTACAGTTAGTAGTCAAGTGCCTTATCCACTACGCCACCAGAGCTCCCTAAGTAGATATACAAGAAGTGAATTTTGAGGACATGGAAGCTGTTTTAAGAACCTTCCCAGACTTCACTCTATTCATCTCTTCATTTTTATCCTTTCTATAATAAAACTTAAACATAACTATAAAACAAACAAACAAACAAACAAAAAACCTCACTGCTGTTGAATTGAATCTAACATATACTGACCTTTTCTTGGTTTCCAAGGCAGTATCTCTACAGAAGCAGATAACTCTATATACGTAAAAGAAAAAAAAGGAAATTGTTTTAAATAAAATGACTCTGTAATTTGAATGAACTGTGAATCCTGCCACATATTTTTCCTTGATTGCTTTCATATAATTTATGTAGTTTGTGGAAGGGATTAAAAACTTCTAGTACTTTCACTGTCAGGATAAGCCATTATATTAAATTGGTAAATTCGAAGCAATAACTGAATAAAACATTCCTTGCTTTACCCAGGCTCAGATGAATTCAATGTTATAATTGTGATTAAACTACAAGTTTCTGGTATATTAATATTTTTTTTTCTGAAAAGATGATATAGTGATGGATCTATCTTTACAGACTTGCCTGTTCCAGGAATCTGTGCTATAAATTTAGCAATCTAAGAATAGGAACTGAAGGTAAGAGATAACAAGATAGAATAACTATGTGAATTTGAAATACTGTTTCTTTCACCAGAAGATTTATTTATCTATAGTGGTTTTATCTAACCAATTTCCATTATTGATCAGGAAGACATTTTTTGTATTTTGTTTGATGTGTCTTGGAATATTTGGATATGAAGTCAAACAGCTTTCTTTGCAAATCTTCCTGAATATCTCCAATTCATACTATTTTATCACTGTCTTCATTATGGAAGCTGAGGTATCAAAATGATGAGAAATTATATTTGTCATCCTGAAATTTATATTCATTTGTAAATACTAATAATATATCTTTAACTCTTCCAAAAAAATAAGTTTCTAAATAATGAGAGAAAGTGAGAGAGCAACAGCGTGTGTAAGTGAGAGAGAGAGAGAAAGGAAGACAGACAGACAGAAAGAGACAGAGAGAGAGATTAAATAAGTTAAGCATTACAGAGGCATCTTTTTTCTTTTTACTTGAAAGTGGTAAACTGAAAATACATACAGACCCAGAGTATACTGTTATTTATGTAATGAGTCCATAAAATTTTAAAATGTTTTAATATTAATTTTATATAAGGTGTTCTAATTGGCAATAATTTGTCAAATTATGTTTCCCACCAATTGTTCCAAGCTAATATACGGACACCTAAAGGAGAAATTTTGAACATACTTTTATGAAGTATCATATGTGATGATAAAAAGAAAGTCATTTATAAATAGCCTATTTTTATATTGCAATAAAGCTTCTTATGAGGAAACTCTGTTCCCTTATGTGAGACAAAGTCTGGATGTTGTCACACTATCTTGTCCTGAAGCCATCTCTCCATATTTGTATGCTTATCTTTAAAATGCTTGTTGCCAGAAACTCCAAATATAGACCCAAGTGTACTCACGGATTCACTATTCAGCAATGAAATTATTGGGCTTGAAGGAAAAAGATGGAAAGAAAAAAAATTTGGAATGAAATATTGCAAATGCTAATGAAGAAAATTTGGAAATAATGAAACGATTGACATAAATATCACCAGTTCCCCATAGTATTTGCTGATTCTTACAATAATTTTGTTCTGGTAACATGCAGTTTTGCAAGTGAGAAATCCTGGATCTCAGACTTTGGTAAAGTTGCAGCACCGATTTTTTTTTTTTTTTTTTTTTTCTAGTGTTGAACTCTCCACTGCCTTCGAGTCGATTCCAACTCATAGTGACCACTACTTGGCTTTCTGAGGAAGTATCTCTGAGAAAATAGATTGGCCAATCTTCCTCCCAAGATGTGGGTGGTGGGTTTGGATTGTCAGCCTTCTGGCTAGCAGTCAAATGCCTTAAGTGCTATGCCACCAAAGCTCCCTCTAGTGTTACAAAAGAGATTAAAATTATACCCTTTCTGAAAATCCTTTAGCTTTGAGATGATACTAGGAGCTCTGGTAGCATAGTGGCTAAGACACTTGCCTGCTAACCGGACGGCTGGTGGTTCAAACCCACCAGCCACTCCTCGGAAGGAAGGTTGGGCAATCCTACTTCTGTAGTGATACTGCCTCGGAAACCCAAGGAGGGGTCGCTATGAGTTGGGGCCGACTCGACGGCAAACAACAACAACAACAACATGGTTCTATGCACTTTTGTAATTTAATCATGAAACTTTTGTTCCACTTTCAAAAAAATGTTCAGGTGATAGAGGAAGGAAAAATCTTTTAGATGCACAATAAAGTATCAACATGAGTTTTCAAAAATGGGACACTGGATGATTATTAGTATGAATTTTTTCTTTGAAAGGTCTTCCTTTTGTGAAATATATTTGTTGCCACAGGCATTCTTTTCTTGCTTATTTTATTCATTCTTTTTGTGAAAATACTGGCAGTCCCTGGCTTATGATGAGTTCCATTTCTAAATCTCTTTAAGTTTGATTTCTACATAAGTCAGAACACATAGGTTCAATTCATATTCAACATCAGGTAGTCAAGTATTTGTCTTTGCATATAGTATATGAAGTACTTTTCCACACAAAAAAAATTAAGAAAACACTTCCAGATACACTAAATATCTATAACATAATCATATAGCAATAATAATAATAATAATGTTTTGATCTGTCACAAAGTAATTCCCGTTTGTTATTATGAATCATTATATGCATCTCAAATTTTAAATACAATAGGCATTATAGGGGTTGGTTTGTCACTACAGGTTATAGATGTAAGTTGGATGTTTGTAACCCAGAGCCTGCCTAGAAATGTAATTTGAGAGTGTGTGCATATGTATATCTGTATTTAAGTGCATCTTACTTTGTTTTAGAAAGTATTTAAGACAATCATAGATTGTATACAGCATCCCCAAAGAGAGATGCATCTGTGAAGAAATAATTCAGTTTTCGTTCCAACTCAAATTCATTATATTTTCTACTAGATAAAATGTAATTTATTGTTAGCCATATTTTGATACAGTATTGATTGAAAGGGGGTTCACTTTTTTTTCCTGAAGAGACTAGATTCAGAGATTTGCAAGCCATCAAGAAACTATTAGATCCATATTATTTCAGATAAGCACAAATGTCTGTCATTTGTAAGAATGCAGTATCAACATTCTAAAATCCTAAAATACATCTGATTCTAACTTTAAATTTATTAAAATCATACATTTTAAACAATAATAATTTGTGTACCAAATTGGGTAAAATATCATAATTTATGACATACAAGGTGTAGTGGTAAAATAATGAAATTTATTTGCACCAAGAATGTAGGATATCAGTCTGTTTATCTCAGAGTCACTGTATACATACATGCCATATTTATAAGATTATATATCTCATACTCCATCATATGAAACATATATGTATAAGTACATGCATATATTTATGTACATATATGACATATTTACCTATGCTAACCAGACGGCTGGTGGTTCAAACCCACCTGCCACTCCTCGGAAGGAAGGTTGGGCAATCCTACTTCCGTAGTGATA
>NW_006921815.1:4657864-4659232 GCF_000298275.1 Orycteropus afer afer
CAACTTTTGAAGGAATCGCCAAACTGCTTTCCACAATGGTTGTACCATTTTACAGTCCCACCAGCAGTGTATGAGAGTCCCAATCTCTCCACATCCTCACCAGCATTAGTCATTTTCTGTCTTGTTGAACTTTGCTGCTAGTGCTGGAGCAAGATGGTATCACATTGTTGTTCTGATTTGCATCTCTCTAATAGCTAATGATCATGAGCATTTCTAGGTATGTATGTTTGTTGGCCACTTCAATATACTCTTTGGTGAAGTGTCTATTCATGTCTTCTGCCCAATTTTTAATTGGATTATTTTTCTTTTTGTTATTGAGGTGTTGGAGTTTTCCATAAATTCTAGAGATAAGTCCTTTGTGAGATATGTCATTACCAAGTATTTTTTCCCAATCTCTAAGTTCTCTTTTGACTTTTGGAGAATTCTTTGGAAGCATAGAAAAATTTAAATTTTAGAAGGTCCCAATCATCTGGTTTCTCTTCTGCTGTTTGTGCATTTTGAGTTATACTTGATAGTCTTTTTATTCCATATATTAGAGCCCTTATATTTGTCCCTAGATTTTCCTTGAGAAACTCTATAGTTTTAGGTTCTACATTTAAGTCTTTGATCCATCTGGAGTTTGTTTTTGTGTGTGGTGTGAGGTACAGATCTTGTTCATTTTTCTGCAAATGGATATTCAGTTTTACCAACACCATTTATTAAACAAACATTCTCTTCCCCATTTAATGGCTTTTGGCCCTTTGTCAAAGATCAGCTGACTCTAGGTCAATGGATCTATTTCTGGATTCTTAATTCTATTCCATTGGTCTATGTGTCTGTCATTAAACCAGTACCAGGCAGTTTTGACTGCTATGGCTGTATAGTAGGTTTTGAGATCCAGCAGTAGGAGACCTCCTACTTTGTTCTTCTTCAATAGTGCTTTGCTTATCTGAGTTCTCTCCTTTCCATATAAAGTTAGTGATTGATTTTCCAGATCCCTAAAAATGTTGATGAGATCTGGATTGTGATTGCATTGAATGTACAGATTGCTTTGGGTAGAACTGACATATTCACAATGTTCAATCTTCATATTCATGAGCATGAGATGTCCTTCCATTTATGTAGATCTCTTATGGTAGAGGTCTTTTGTGTCCCTTGTAAGATTTATTCCCAATTATTTTATTTTTTTGGCTAGCTATTGTAAGCGGTATTGATTTTCTTATTTCTTTTTCAGCAATGTCTTTGCTGGTGTAGAGGAATCCAACTGATTTTTGGATGTTGATATTCTGCCACAATGCTAACTCTCTCAATTAGTTCCAGTAGATTTTTGACTGAGTCTCTTGGGTTTTCTAGGTACAGGTTCATATCATTAGCAAATGGAGATAGTTT
>NW_006921815.1:4659587-4661645 GCF_000298275.1 Orycteropus afer afer
TAGGATTTTGTTGAAGATTTTTGCATCTATATACATGAAAGATATTGGTCTGTAGTTTTCCTTTTGAGTGATGTCTTTGACTGGTTTGGGTATCAAGGTTATGCTTGTTTCATAAAATGAGTTAGAAAGGATTCCATCCTTTTCTGTGTTTTGGAATAATTTGAGTAGGATTGTTATTAGTTCTCTGAATGTTTTGTAGAATTCTCTTGTGAAACCATCTGGGCCAGGACTTTTTTTAGTTGGTAATTTTTTGATGACCTGTTTAATTTGTTCTTTTGTGATGTACCTGTTCAAGTTTTCCACATCAATCTGTATTAGTTTAGGTAAGTGGTGTGTTTCGAGAAATCTGTCCAATTCTTCCAGATTTTCAAATTTGTTGGAGTACAACTCTTCATAATATCCTGTTATTATCCTTTTTATTTTAGTTGGTTCTGTTGCGATATTACCCATTTTGTTTCTTATTCATGTTATTTGTATTCTCTCCCTCTTTTCCTTTGTTAAATTAGCCAGTGATTTTTCAATTTTATTTATCTTTTCATAAAAACAGTTTCTGATCTTGTTGATTTTCTCTATTGCCCTTCTATTTTCTGTTTCATTGATATTTGATCGAATCTTATTTCCTTTCTTCTGGTGACTGTAGGCTTTTCTTGCTGTTCTTTTTCTAATTGTTGGAAATGTTGGTTTAAGGTGTTGGTTTTGGCTCTTTCTTCTTTTTTGATGTGTGCATTGATTGCCATAAATTTGCCTCTGATCACTGCTTTTGCTGTGTCACAAAGATTTTGGTATGTTGTGTTTTCATTCTCATTTGATTCAAGGAATATTCCAATTTCAATTTTGATTTCTTCTCTTACCCAGTCTTTCTGAAGGAGGGTGTTGTTTAGTTTCCATGTATTTACTCTTTTTCTGTTGATCTTCCTATTGTTGATTTCTAATTTGTTAGCATTATGATCTGAGAAGATGCTTGGCAGTATTTCAATGTTTTTAAATTTATTAAGGCTTGCTTTATGGCTTAACTTACGGTCTATCATGGAAAATGTTCCATGTATATTGAGAAGAATGTATATTGTGCTGCTGTTTGTTGAAGTGCTCTGGAGATGTCTGTAAGGCCAAGTTGGTGGATTGTATTGCTTAGCTCTTATGCATCTTTGATGAGTTTCTTTCCAGTTGTTCTATCTTTCAAAGAAAGTGGTGTATTAAAATCTCCCACTATGACTGTGGAGTTATCTATTTGCCTTTTCAACTCTTTTAAAGTCTGATTTATGTATTTTGGGGCTTTTTCATTGGATCCATAGATATTTATTATGGTTATATCTTCATGTTTAATTCATCCTTTAATCATTATATAATGTCCTTCCTTGTCTCATATGGTGGCTTTTGTCTTAAAGTCAATTTGATGAGAAATTAATATGGCCACTCCTGCTCTCTTACAGTTGCCATTTATTTGATATATCTTTTTCTAACTTTGATTTTTATTCTATTTTTGTCTTTATCTCTAAGGGGTGTGTCTTGTAGGCAGTATATTGATGGGTTTTGTTTTCTTATCCAGTCTGCAACTCTCCATCTCTTGAGTGATTCATTTAATCCATTAACATTCAGTGTAATTATTGACGTATGAATTTGTTGCTTTCATTTTGTTATGTGTTTTTTCATGGTGTCCCTGGTTTCTTTGTTCCTCATTATTTTCTGTGCTGAGGTCATTATGTTTATGAATCACGTAATCATTTCCTTTGTTGCTTTTGTTTTAGTATATGCTGAATATTTGTGCTTGTCCTCTTTTTTATTGAGATGTGATGGTTTATCATTTTTCTTTATGTTTACCCTATGACTTATAATTTTCTCCCAGAGTTTAGAAAGTCCATTCTATCTTGCAATTCTCTTAACTTCCTCACCATTTAAAAGTTCTGTAACTACACAGTATTTTCCTACTTTTTTGTTTGTGGTTGTCCTCACTTGCCAATTGTTGTCTCTGATTCCCTCAACTCTGGTCACATAGTGCCTGAGGCACTTGACTGCTAACCAGAAGGCTGGTGGTTCAAACTCACCAGCCACTACTCGGAA
>NW_006921815.1:4662705-4675122 GCF_000298275.1 Orycteropus afer afer
TGAAGATACCTAAATATAATTCTTTTGAATTCCTTATCAGAGAGTTTCAATGCTGTTTCTTCCTCAAGGATGTATTCTGGGTCTGTATCCTACTCCCTTGTTTCTACCACTTTATCTTGCTTCTTTGTGTGGCCTATGATGGTCTGTTGTCTCTGAGACACCATGGTGTTGTATTTAGATCTCTGTTAACTATTTGTGAAGAGCAGCCAAGGGTGATTCAGGCTCTTCTTTGTGGTTTTTTATCGTTGGCCCATTGGTGGAGAATGAGGTGGTGGCACTTGCTCAGTAAGTGAAGTTGCAGGAGGTGTGGGTGTAGTTGTGTCTTATGGGGACTGTTGCTGTCTCCCACTTAGTTAGACAAAAATTACAATTGAATAATGATCAAAAAACTAAAAGCACATGGAGAACAAATACACAATGTAATCACATAGGAACAGTAACCAAAAATTGAAAAAAGAGAAAAAAAGAAGAAGAAGAAGAAAAAAAAAAGACAAGAAAACCTGTAATATCCAAGGATAAGGCACTAGGAGAAAAAATATTAGAGAAGGAGAAAATGAAGGAAAAAATGGGGGGAAAAAAAAAAAAAGGAATAGGATTACCATAAGAAAAAAAGGGGAAAATTTATTTATTTATTTATTTATTTTCAACCAGGAACAGGGAAAAGAAAAAAAGCTGAAACTAGAACCTGGGAAGGGAAGGATAAAAAATAATAGTAAAATGCACAAAAGTACTATTAATAATAGTAGTTTTTTAAAACAGATGAATATAAGCAAACTAAACACCAGAAAAAATAAAGTGAAAAAGACAAGAAAAATAAATAAAGAAAAATTAAAAAAAGAGGAAAAAAAAATGGTGGAGGACAGGGCAGGGCACCTAGGCTCCTTCTGAACACACAAACTGGGATGGAGTTTCTGCTGGCCCAGAAGGTATGTGAGAGTGGGGGGATGGCTGTATCTCTGTTTACCAAGTGGGTGTGGGGTATAAGAGTAACAAGAGGAATGTCACACCTTTCAGTCATGCAGGTCCGGAGTGTCCTTGGGTTTGCTGGCAAGCAGAACCTGTTCCAGCCCCTGGAATCTGGGAGAGTGCTGTCTTTTTAAATATCCAAAATGGTCAAGCTGCTTGTAAACATTCAAAATGGCAGTACTTCCAGGCAGGCAAAGGTCCACAGCTCAGCCCACCTTTCTCTTCATCTTCTCCGTTTTTACCCCAGCCACCAGAGCAGTCCTCTGTGCAGTCCCTGGCTAGTGAGATTGATTTTTAGGTTAATTCTTCGGTCCTACCACCACTTGGCATTCTCCAAGCTGTCTGTGCCATCAGGATCACTCAGGATCACTCCCAGACCACAGTTCCATCTGTCTCCTTTTTTGGTATTTTCATGCAAATTATTCTGCTAGTTGAGGTTTAGTCTACTTCTATATAATTCCCTTCAAGGCTCAGGGGTCCAGGATTATCTTCTGTGTCTGTGTTAATTGGTTTCCCTTTTATTTGTTGAAGAGGGTCTGTGGAGTCTTTCTGCCTAGTCCGCCATCTTACCGGAACCCCTCAATATTGTACTTTGGCAATCACAGAAGTTTCAAGTGGTAGCTAGTCAGAACCTATTAAATCTTGAAGACATAAAAACCTTCATTGGACAGTATTTTTAAAATATAAGAAAAAGAAAGAGAAAATGTAAGAGAGATTGAGGGAAGAGAAATATTTGATATATACCTGGAATTACATTTTTCCTATGCCAAATACAAATTCTAAGGTATAAAGTCAGAAATTATGGTTTGCAATAATTATAATCATAGCTGTCATTCATTGAGTTCCTATTATTTTACCCGTTCAGTTGGATTGTATTAAGGAAGTGAAATGTCTGACAACTCTTTGAGTGTAGATCCAAATAAGAAGCAACATAGTGAATGGAGATTTAAAGATCAGCTTTATTACTGATATGAAGTATTAGAAAATTCATCATAGCATGATGATAGAACAAAGACCCTTAAAATTTCTTTCCAAATTTTTGAATTTCACATGTGCACCTGATGGCATATTTGGAACAATGGCAGATAAACAATCCAAGGACCTGCCTCAGACACGCTCTTGTAACATGAGAAGGAGGAGAGGATTGATTTCCCTACAAAATATATAACTGGGGTGGGCCACATATCTTCAAAAATGAAACATGATTTTGGGCAATCATTTTATCCTTGGAACAGGCAGATGCGAAATAGAGAAAGGGATGAGGCCATTTATGCTCTGCTCTTCTTTCCCAAATTCTTCAAAGATGTAAGCCTCTCATCCTTCCATGTGGATGAGGATGTACAGCAGCAGAAAGTGGAGTTGGAGAGAGTCTCCATAATGCTTCCAAAAGATAAATTTCAGTTTAATAGTATTGAGTAGGGACGAAGGGAGAAGTAAGAGCTGATTCACCTTAGTAAATATTTTCTATTTGTAACAAGATATCAATCTGAAAGTTTCTACTGAATGTTAAAGTACCACATATCATATATATGTGTGTATGTATGTGTGTATATATATATATATATATATATATATATGTAAAATAAAATCAATAAACAAATAAATAATCCTCTGGAAAATCAAATTAAATGTCTGAAAACCTGCTGAAAGGTGCACCAACACTAGTAATAAATGATGGAAAAAGAGAATATAAGAAGATAATTTTTAAGAAGGAGTACTTACTATCATATGTGCAGTAAAATTTTTACAGTCTTGTGGGCCCCACTGCCATCCAATGGGGTCTTTAGTGGGCATATGCAAAGAATTTTTTATGTGTCCCTGGATATTTTCAAAATACAATGGGTAGCATCAATTCTAGTTATCATCTAGAGCAAGGGTCAGGAATTTTTTTTTTTTTTTTTTTTCTGTAAATGATCACATGTTGTTGTTGTTATGTGCCATCGAGTCGGCCCCGACTCATAGCGACCCCTCCTTGGGTTTCCGAGGCAGTATCACTACGGAAGTAGGAATGCTCAACCTTCCTTCCGAGGAGTGGCTGGTGGGTTTGAACTGCCAGCCTTCTGGTTAGCAGTCAAGTGCTTTAGCCACTATGCTACGAGAGCTCCCATAGCAAATGTTTTAAGTTGCAGGCCATATAATCTCAGTTACAACTATTCAGTTCTCTCTTTGTAGTACACAAGCAGCCATAGACAATAAATCAGTCAACGGTCAGGTATAGCAATAAAACTTTATTTACAAAATCAGCTGCTGGAGTGATTATAAGTAAAGAAAGTTTCTTCTGAGAGCTAGTACTGCAGATACTACATATCTGCTAGTATATGCATATCCTCATTGGGTTTGCAAAAGCTGTAAATCTTTACAGAAGTAGATCATTCCATCTTCCTTCCACAGAGCAGCTGGTGTGTTTGAACCATTGCCCTTCTAGTTAGCAGCCAAATGCCTTATCCACTATGCCACCAAAGCTCCTTAGACTATTGCTGACTTGGGAGGTTTAATCCTTTCATGACCTGAGGCTACATCAATATGCCTAGGAGAAACTAACATAAAAGATTCTTGTATCATTTTATAGTCAAAAGTCCACACTAGAGGCAGGAATAAGACCCAGGAATAGGACTTTACATACTTGGCTTGAATGCCCACATCAGTGATGCACAATGATGTTATGAAAGGTTATATAGCCCTTTAGCACAGCATAACATCATCTTCTACCCAATTCATTGTTATTAAAATAATGATTTCTATCTGAAAACAGAGGACTAAAATGGAGGCTAATATCTAGAAAGGCTGAAATAAATCAATTGCTAACTGTGGCTGCTATCATAGACCTTTTCTCCCTCCCTGAGTATTGTTCTCCCATCTTAGACTCTCAGGACTTATCAAAACTGTGACCTTCCTTAACTGTCAGTCAGTCTAGGAAAATGTGAGCTTTACTAGAAATCTTGATGATTATCCCCTGGAGTTATTTCTAGATAAATACCAAAATTATATGGAAACTCCCTGAAACAAATGTGGGAGTTATTCAGACAAAGAAAATGAAAGTTATTTCCTAGTAGTTCTGTTTAATAATAACAATAAAATTTTAACATAGCCTCATTTAGAATAAAAGGCCAAGTCTAGGGATAGCTACAACCTCAGTATTGCAATGCATAAATAGCAAGATCACTTTACATCTGTAATTTGATTCCAACTGAAATCCCAGCTCTAACAAAGTGACTTGCCCAAGCATACAAAACTAGTGACACTAAAGCTAAGTCAAGCTCTCCCAAGACCCAGTTCTCTGAATTTTCTTTTCATGAGGCTATTTATTTTTATAAACACTGAGACCTGCTTTTACAAACAAAATTTCATGTAGACTTTCAGTACGTAAAATTTATGAAAACTGTAATTTACATCACGTTTACACTCTGCAAAGTTATATAATTTTTTTATAAACCCAATGAGTGAGAAAACTGCTTATATACTTTTTATTAATAACGTTATCTCTTTTACATATACTAGCTGTTATATGGGAGCTCTGGTAGCATAGTGCCTAAGGCAGTTGACTGCTAACCAGAAGGCTGGCGATCCAAACCCACCAGCCACTCCTCATTGGGCAATCTATTTCCAGTGATGCTGCCTCAGAAACCCAAGAAGGCGTGGCTATGAGTCATGTTCAACTCCACAGCAGTGCCTTGTGTTTTTTGCATTAGCTGATATATAACTGACCATGACTTGTTGAAAACCATAAGCAACAAGCTGATGTCCCTTAGTCTTACTTACCATTTAATTTAGTACATTAGGTGAACACTTTACTAAAAAGCTTTGCTGGCTTAATTTTAAATTTTGGAAACTATGAATCACTTCAGGGACTTAAGACCTCCAAAAAACACCTTTGGGAACCAGTGCATAATAACATGCTGAATCTTGCAGTCACTGGGTTTGAAGTAATGATGTACAAATGCCTCTGAGTCACATGGCTTAAGCCAGAGAGAATAAAGGCCAGCCAGGGACAGAGACATATGATGGAAAAGTGGAAGAGCCAAATATGGACAACTAAATTTACCATATGTGAATATTCATAAAACATTTCTCTGACATTTTCCAAAAATTTTAGTCTTTATAAAATGGAATTTTGATCTGAACGTGTTAGGGAAACACAGTAAATACGAAATTAAGTGCCAGGAGATCTGTAAATAGTCTTGAATCACCAGGCCAAGGGGTTTCTTGGACATTACTGTTAGAAAAATTCTTCATTCATTTAGGCATGTGAATTTAGTAGACTATGACTATGAGAATATTGTTTGGTAAGGCTGAAGCTTTTGTATTCTCATGCAACACTTTTTATAAT
Source organism: Orycteropus afer afer (assembly GCF_000298275.1). Lineage (NCBI taxonomy): Eukaryota > Metazoa > Chordata > Mammalia > Tubulidentata > Orycteropodidae > Orycteropus > Orycteropus afer. The sequence continues at coordinate 4,667,999 of NW_006921815.1, forward strand.
TATAACATGGAGATAACAAACCTTAGAGTTTCTTCAGACTTTATATGTTGCAATTTATCTTGACAATTTTTTTATTCTTGTAACTTTGTTAAATTTATGTAAGCAAGTAGAGAAATACAGCCTCTTAACAACCGACAGGGGAAAAAAAAATAATAAATGTAATTCAGTCTCTTCACCGTCAATCATAGAGAGTATAAAAGAAGGGAGGTCCTTTCAGGAAAAAAGGAAAAAATGAATGGTGACAATGTCATTTCTACTAAGCTTGATTTTAGATGAAATTGTACTTACTTTGTCTTCTAGAATAAGAGTTTCTAATTTTGCTTCAAACAGTTAAAAATTAGAGTCTTTATAAGCAGAGAGTAAAAAATAACTATCCATTTTTATCTTAAGTAGAATACATAGTTAAAAAATAATAATAATAAGTGCTAAATCTTTAAGAACCCAGAAGATTTCACTTATTTTCTTATAAAAGAACCAATGAATTAATTGAGGTCAGGATAGGAGATAATTTCTTATGAACGTTGGCTAAAAGTTCTCCTAAGATACTCTATTGTAGTAACACCAAAATCAATCCTTTTATGTAACTAATTTCCACATATAGTCATTGGCATCGTAATATTTATATTATTGAATGAAGACATCTTTGACGATCCTATCGATGGAGATTACTGACAAAACAAAAATACAATATTCTCATGTGGAATTCCACAAAGCTCCAGGAAAAATTCATACTGGAGTAATGTCATTGATGTTATGGCAAAGCTATTTACCTTCTCTGTCATGATGGGCACACCACAAAAGTGACCTGTGTGCATGGATATAATGAGTAAGGAAGGGACAATCTGCACTTCCATGAGTATGAGCTCAATGTAATCCTGTCAACAACTGTATTACTTGATACAGTCCCAGAATACAATTGTAAAACAACTTGGTTATTGAATCCTGTCTTCCTCCTCTCATCATACTGCTATGCTTAGAGAACAAATAATCATTCTGTTTGTAGTAATACATATTCAGGCTAATTTCCTGATAAAAGCAACTATTACTGCAAACACCATTAGAGCCTTGCTCAGGAAGTTGTTTAGAGATGTGGCAGGACTTTTCTCTAGTAGCTTATCAGAAACACATATGACATCCAAAATAATTCAAGAGTGGATTTGTAACCTAATTTACCTATGATGCCAAGCAGCAAACATATTAGGGCCAAAAGTGTATTGTAAACATCAGTGTATGAACAACAATTCCGTCACGGACTGTAGATCTATTCAATACCAACTGCTTTTGTAGAACTAAACTCGATCATTCATTTACATATTAGTCAGGAATAAACAAAAGATAAAAAACAGAAAATGTGGCCTGCTCTCAAGTCTATTTAGTCCTGCTGAAGGAACCTGATGATTGATCACATGTTACTTTTGAAGTATATTTGCTTAGTTTGTACTGGGACAAAGATTTCAGAAAAAAAGAAACCTAACTGAGCAAAAATATAATGATATTTTCCTTTTCTTTTCTATTTACTTATTCATTTTTTTTAATGACTCACTCTCTCTAAGTGCTTAGTCGTGGCTAAGAAGTTATTCTAACTTTGCTCTCTGTTAGCTTTAAACTGTATATGGACAGCATATACTACTACATCTATAGGATTACCATGTAACCCTTTTCTTTTTGATATATTTTGTGACTTAAGAAAAATAAAACAATTATTATAGTTCTATAAAAAAAAGTGTTTTGGGTTCCATTTAATCAGTGCTTGAAACATAATTGTCATAAATAGGAGAATGGCCTGAAAGCATATCATTCTTCCTTGACCAACTCTGTTTTCACTTCATGGTATCAGTGAACTGTCAAAGCAATAGAAGAGTAAAGAAGAAATAGAAAACATCCTCGATTACTCACAACGTGCCTGTAAGTTTGTTACACATGAGGCTAGAAATGATGACACCAGTACTGCAAATACCGTCAGGGTCTTCCACAGTAGAGAGCTTTCAGCAGACCTTCCAGGCAAAGGCAGACTAGGAATACAGGTCTGGACAGATTTACTTCTCAAAATTAGCCAATCAGTGGAATGCTATCTGATACAGCGCTGGAAGATGAGCCCCCTAGATTGGAAGTCACTGCACAATAGCTGGAGCAATGGACTCAAACATGCCAACAATCATAAAGATAGAAGAGAAATGGACAAGCTTTCTTACTGTTACACATAAAGTCAGCATGAGTTAGAGCCAACTTGGTGGCAAGTAACAATAATAATGTGGTTTGACAGTATTTTCTAAAGTGGATAAATAAAAATTCAGTTTAGAGTCTTGGGTAGTCATCTTAGCTTCTTGAAGTTTGGGTAAAATTCTTGTGTTTCAGTATGTGGAACTTAAAATGGTAAAGATGATATTTACTTTGGTGTTCATTGTGAAAGGAGCTCTGGTGCCACAGTAGTTAAAACACTTGGCTACTAACCAATAGATCAGCTGTTTGAACCCACCAGCCATTCCTTGGGAGAAAGATGAGGCAATCTGCTTTGCTAAAGATTTATAGCCTTGAAAACCCTATGGGGGGTCGCTGTGGTTCAGAATCAAATCAATAGCAGTGAGTTTGGATTTGGTTTATCTGTTGTGAAGAAATGTTTTGAAAGACAAAATGAAATAAAACTTAGTGAAATACTCCAGCATCACAGTAGCCTGTTTCTAGTAATGGCATTGATGGAATGATTGTCAAGGCTAAGTATTATATAAAATATAAAGGAAATTGGATAAAAATGAGAATATATCATGATTGAGCAGTTTAAACAAAATTAATCACTGTATGTACTTGTTGTTAAGGTACTAGGTTTTGAAAGAAATAATGTCTTTTCAAAAACAGTAAATTTATATGAAAGATTGTTGATGGATAAGTTTGACTTTTTTTAAAGATGAGCAATTAGTTTGACAACTATTACTCTAAGGAATCATTTGCATTGACAAGTTTTTATTGCTACATTAAATGGAAAAATGTGTGCATTACCATTTGTATGAGCTATTATTAGCATTAGGAAATAGAAATTATCATGAAAGTATCAAAATGTAAGAATACATTTTTAACAAAATTATTTTATTTGTTCTTAGATTTTAGAATTCATCTCTACCTAATGCTTTTATTTAAAACAAAAATATTCAATGCATTTCACATTCAGAAATTTAGTATAAACAAAGTGAAAGAAAAAATGCTCAAATAATCAGACGAGTTTCTGAAGTTATTAGCTTTTGTTCTATTCAGTTTCAGTTATTCTATTCGATCATTTCCTTCATTGCCTTTGAGAAAACGCAAGAGATAAACGTGATTGAATTGCACAGAAACACTGCTTGACCATCTCAGATTTAGTGCTGCAATCCTTCCTCTGGCTATTTTGATGTATTCTGACTTTCAGAAAATTGCTAGGTATCCAGTCATTTAGTTTTCATATTATATTAATTAGGTATCTCTAGCATAATAGTAATAATGAATCAAGTCTAGGCAGGAAACAGTAACAAATCTACAACTTTCAAACAAAGGCCACTTACCACCGGGAAATAATCGCACAAGCAGTGGAAGAGTGAGAAACTAAGCAAGTATGGGTAAGGGAGTGAGAAGCTGCAAACACCTCTGGAGCTAGAGCACTGGATCTGAACATTGCTTGAAATAGTAAGAAGTAGTGCCTAGATTATACCCCAAATTCTTATATACTTAGTCTCAATGTGATCTGTTGTTGTTGTTGTTGTTATGTGCCGTCAAGTCATAGCGACCTCTCCTTAGGTTTCTGAGGCAGTATCACTACGGAAGTAGATTGCCCCATCTTCCTTCCGAGATTGGCTGATGGATTTGAACCGCTGGCCTTCTGGTTAGCAGTCAAATGCCTTAGCCACTATGCTACCAGAGCTCCCCAATGTGATCTAGGAATTGGAATTTTAAATTCTAAGATGAAGTCAATATTGACAGCCAGTGTGTTAGGGACAATAGGGAGAAGTGGCATGTGTGGAGCACAGAAAACAGAGTGAAGAGCGAGAACTGGTCGGGGAAACCGGAGCCATGGAGGAGATGCATGCACTACTACAAGTTCAAGAAGATAGAGGGGCTTCTGTCCTGCTTTACATCCTCTAATATTCCACATCGATTCCCACAGACAAATATTACTGGGAACCCAGGGAACAAGACAATTTGGGAAATGGTGTTCCCTACAGTCCAGAGTAAAGCTGAGAATGGGAGGTAAAAATCATTTGAAATTAAAAAAAAAAAAAAAAAAAGCAAGCTGATTACTGACCAGCATTTTCTAGGTAATTACTTAGAAAATTTTGAAACTGAATACATTGTGTGAAATCAGCTTTTAATCTATCCTGCTGTTGGTAATCGATTATTTTACTTCTCTTGATTTCTATTAAATATCAATAGAAATAATGTCAATTTTGTATATCTCTCTAATGCATACATATTTATAATATTGGATAACGCTTAAATCATAACATACATTTCCTTTTTCTTTTCCTTCATACATTATATCTGCTTTAACATTTACAGAATTTTGTCTTAGATATCTTTGCTCATTTGAAACTCTTTGAAATTGCACTGAAATTTACAATGGGTGGCATGTAACAGTTTAAATGAAAGTATTTCTCTTTGTTGTTGTGTGTCCTTATGTTGGCTCTGGCTCAAGGTGATCCTATTGGACAGAGAGAACTTCCCCGTAGGGTCTACTAGACTGTAATCTATGGGGGCAGATCACCTGGGCTCCTGTGGAGCTGCTGAGAGGGTGTGAACCACTGATGTTTTGATTAGCAGAGGAGTGCTAAACCAGTGTGCCACCAGGGCTCCTTTTATTCTCTGTACGATTACATAAAATAATAATGTGTCTTACAGTAGAGGACTTTGTTACTGTGACAAAAATCGCAATGTTAGAAATTCTCTTTTATTATTTCCATTTAATTGCAAGATTCCTCATTTGGCACTTATGTTAAATATTTCCAGTTATTCTGTTCATTTAGTTAAAATGTGTGTGTGTGTGTATGTGTGCGTAAGGAGAGAAAGAGAGAGAGAATGAATGAGAGAGATTTTTTGCATATCACTTGTTGGTCTCTTCTGCATTTTCTGTACACTAGAGGTTTGTTCTCATTCACTGGTTGTTTTGAAAGTGATTTGAATATGAATATTTCTCGTTATGTGAATCTCTATCTTATACAAACGTAGTAACTAAAGAAGAAACATATATACTTTTGCTTGCATTAGTTTCCTACTGTTCCTACAATAAATCCCCACAAATTTAGTGGCTTAAAAGCAGACACATTTATCTCACAGTCCGGAAATCAGAAATCTGATATGGGTCTCATTGGACTACAATGAAGGTGCTGGTAAGATTACTTTTCTTCTAGAGTCTGATGGAAACAATCTTTTCCCGGTTTCTGAAGCCTGTCCCTATCCCATGGCTCATTGCTATCTTCCTTGTTCAAAGATAGCAATCACATTGCTACAACATATACTCGAGTCACCACATCTTCTTTTTTGACTCTCCCATCTCCCTTCTTCATTTATAAATATCCTTGTAACTGTATTTGGTGCACTCAGATCATTCAGCATAATATCCCCATTGCAAGATCTGCAAAGCTTCTTTTGTTGTGTAAGGTAATATAGTCAGAAATTCCAGAGATTCAAATATGGATATCTTTGGAAAGGTGTAATTATTCTGTTTAATAACCCACTGCCATCCAGTTGATTCTCATTCATAGTGACCTCCACTGGGTTACCAAGGCTGTAAATTTATGGAAATAGATTACCTCATCTTCCTCCCATGGAGCAGCTGGTGGATTTGAACCCCTGACCTTCTGGTTAGCAGCCAGTGCCTTACCCACTTTCCCACCAGCACTCTTTATGCTGATTACCATATTGCTCAAATAAAAGAAATTTGGCAACTTAATATTTGAAACTCAGGAACCAAATCGATGTAGATAAATGCAGACTCATTCACTGTCGAATTTGTTATATCCTTGGTACTCAAATTCAGTAATGAGCACCCAGGCAGTAAACTATTCGTGTTTTCTTCTGGTGTGGTGCTTAGGTGTAATCTTCTCTGAATTCTTCATATCCTCAAATATTATTTTCTTATTATGAAAATCAAATGCTATTTGGATAAGGATGGAATTCTTGGCTTACTGTCTATTGCTCCCTATACTGTCTTACATGTGATCTCACTGCTTTCTGTCTTTCCTCATGCATATTAATCTGCTGTTCTTTTTGTTTGCAGGTAGTTTTTTGTTAGCTTTCTTTTACTTTTTTTTTTTTTAATCTTGGATTATTATAGCATGTTCTCTATCTAAAGTTCAGAGATTGTACCTGAACATGTCTTTTCTATTTAATCTTTGTTAAAATTCATTGATTCTTTTTAATTTGCAGACTCTTTAACTTGGATAAATATTTTATCTAATCTATTTAAGGATGCCTCTTTTTTATCTGTCTTATCTTTTTCTTTAGAATTTCAATTTCTTCATAATTTGTCTTAGTTCTTTATAATATTTCTTGCATTAGATGTCTTTCCCCCTTGTAATTCATTCACTGAATTATTTAGTTTATGAATCACATTTCTTAGTTCTAGAAATTTCATTTTGTGCAGGATCTAAAAATCCCCATATTGCTATTATTATTATAATCACTACTATTTTAAGTTGTCATTTGTGTTTTGTTCTCCTTTGCCCCAAGAAGAGAAGTCAATAAAAGAAAAAACTGAAGTTTATCAATCCTAAACTGGATGACTATAGAGATGTCAAAGATCAAGGAAATTCCTTACAGTTCCCAAAGGCCTGGTAGAAAATTTTCTTTGACATACAGATAGGGACAGTTTGCCTTTCATTTCCTGTTGTACTGTACTATACACCCAACAGTCCTGAATGACCTCAATGAGTCAACAAAGATAAATTCCAAATGACCTAAGGAACTTAGTTGCTAACAAGAGAGACATAATTTAGACCATATAAACATAAACGTAGTGGAAAAAAAAAAGTCGTTTTTGAGTTGTGGTGCTGGCGAAGAATGCTGAAAGTATGGTGGGCTGCTAAAAGAACTAACAAATCTGTCCTGGAGGAAGTGCAGCCAGAATGTTCCTTGGAAGCTAAAATGGCCAGACTTTGTCTCAC
>NW_006921815.1:4675222-4688498 GCF_000298275.1 Orycteropus afer afer
ACCTAAGGAACTTAGTTGCTAACAAGAGAGACATAATTTAGACCATATAAACATAAACGTAGTGGAAAAAAAAAAGTCGTTTTTGAGTTGTGGTGTTTGTGAAGAATACTGAAAGTACCATGGACTGACAGAAGAATTAACAAATCTGTCCTGGAGGAAGTGCAGCCAGAATGTTCCTTGGAAGCTAAAATGGCCAGACTTTGTCTCACCTACTTTGGTCATGTTGTCAGAAGAACCTATTCCCTGGAGAAGGATGTCATGCTTGGTAAAGTGAAGGGTCAATGAAAAAGCGGAAGGCCCTCAAGAAGATGGATTGACACAGTTGCTACAATGATGGGCTCAGATATAGGAAAGATCGTGGAGCCGGCACAGAACTAGGCAATGTTTTGTTCTGCTGTATATAGGGTCGTTCTCATAATGGTAACAACAGTAAAATAAAATAGCTACTTTCTCAATAACTGGAATGAAAGTAGTGAAAATACCATCTGAGGTGACACAGATATCTATGGTTAAGCAATTCTCCAGTTCAACTGCTTGACACTCTTAATATTTGGTCAGCACACTGCAAAGAACACATATAACAGAACAGTTGTGTTGGCAACAAATCTTTCAGATTCCAAGTTCTTCTACACATACAGCTGTCTGAAGGCCCCAACAGTCCTTTAGATAAAGAACAGAAATGGGATTGAAGGTGGAAATGGAAGGAGAAGAAAGCATGATCAAGATGTAATGTTCCCAGAATCTCTCTGTCTTATGTTGATATTTTGAACCAGCATTCATTAAACACTTACTATTTGTCAGGCCTGAATAAAGTCCTTTTTTTTTTTTCATACTGAATTCTCAAGTGCTAAATGACAAACACACACTCGAATCAGTCCTTAATTTCAGTTTCTGACTCCTCTATATATTATTTTGAGATTGGTGAATATCTGTCAATTTCCACATTTTCACATTGAGGAAAATAATAGTACCTACCTTATAAGGAATTATTATGGAGGTACTCACATGTAGATTGAGTACACATACATAAACAGACACACCCCAGTTGATGGCAAGTATTAAGCATTACTAAAACATGGACTGTTTGCTCTTATTATTGTTAAGTTATTTTATCCTCAAAAACTGTATACACCAATTATTATATGCCCCAGTTTATTATTGTTGTTGTTGTGCCCTTAAGAACACTGAAAATAGGAAGACGAAGAAACTGGTCCAAATTCAAATAATCATATGGTGTTTGAAAATGCTAGATTTGAACCCAGGATATCAGGATCTAACATTAATGTTTGATCATTTGGTAAAATTGCATCAATGAACACATTTTGCAGAGACAAACTTGAGGAAAATAAGTATATGTAATGCATTCGTTGTCACTTTAGAAATATCCCATGTATTTGAGGAACAAACAAAACAGAATAATCTAAAAGAGAAACTTTCATAATAAGAATTAAAGTTATATTCCCTTTACCATTATACATGAGAGTCTCTTCCTCCAAGAAGTTGCCTCTTTCTGTATTGACTAACCTTCAGTTGAAGTTGTGACTCATTCTCCATAGTATTTCTTACGAAACCAATTAGCACTTTTTTTTTTTTCTCATTTGCCTCTGACTATGTTGCTGAATCAATAAACTTGTCTTTCTCAAAGAAGGTGAACAACTATGGCCACTGTACCAAAATTCCTCAAAGTTGACATTTATTTTGAGAAAGTATAAAATTGGTTGTTTTTCACATATTCTTTGATTTCGTGGTTTGAATCATTTCAGAAGCTTTGCCTTTATTCAATCTTAATCCATATATTGTTCTTGCTGAAGAGAATTAGAAAACGTGCCATGACTATTGCCAGTATATTTAATCTTTTAGTACAAATTTCCAATTTCCAACCTGGAAAAATGTTAGTTACCAATGTCGCTTATATGTAAGTAAACATGAAAAACAAAACAAAACAAAATAAAACTCACTGCCGTGGAATGATTTCCAACCCATAGTGACCCTCCTTGAGTTTTTGAGGCAGTAACTTTATGGAAGTAGATTGCCCAATCTTCTTTTCCAGGAGGGGCTGGTAGGTTTGAACCCCCAGCCTTCTGGTTAGAAGTCAATTGCCTTAGGCACTACATCATCAGAGTGTATTTAAATTTTACATTAAATGAGATGCATATAAAAATACTTACTTGCCTTTGGAAAATTAGTTGTTCTACCTCATTTATAAATGTTTGGCAATTAAATACAGTATTGTAGAGTTGAGGGTAGGAAATATATTTGCAGCATACAAATAAATATGTGTAAATAAATGCACTGTAGAAATAGCTGGTAAATCAAATTTTCTCACATATATATTTATTGAATCATGTGATTAGTTTTATATATAGAACACATTTATTATAAACATTCTTATAACAATTAGAAAATAATAAATTGAGAAAAATTGCATTATACTTTTTCATACTAAGAGAAAATAATTTTATATATAATAAATATGGCCAAAAGCAGCTTAGAAATGAAAGTGAACTTTAATACAACTTTGGTGAATTATAGAGTTTAAGTCCGTAATTATTTTTAAATTTAGATTTTTTTTAAAGTAAAGAAGTACATGTGTGTGTGTATATGTGTATGATTCTTCTATACTTCAGGTTTAACTGAAAACATATTTCTAGATAGATATGTTGTTGTTGTTATGTGCCATTGAGTTGGACCCGACTCATAGCAACCCCTCCTTGGATCTCCGAGGCAGTATCACTAGGGAAGTAGATTGCCCCATCTTCCTTCCAAGGAGTGGCTGGTGGGTTTGAATCACCAGCCTTCTGGTTAGCAGTCAAGTGCCTTAGGCACTATGCTACCAGAGCTCCCTAGATAGATATAAGCAAAGTAATTAGAATAGGTTTGTAAATTGAGAGTGAAAGGCAGTGAGGTAAAAATTCTGGAGAACTGGCAAATAAAGTTTGCATAAAAGTGAAGATGTAATGGAAATCAGAAATGTTGTATACTGATAATAGACAAAGAAAAAAAAAGTGACCTAAAAAATATTTCTATCTGTTCTAAAAACATCTCTTTCTGAGAGTTGAGCCTGTACCTGTCTTTGAAATCCATACGTACATCATTTTGTATTAAAGTATATTTTGTCAAATGATTGTAAATTGTCTTAAGAAAGCACATGATTGTCCTAGAAATCTTATAATTTTTATTTGCTAATAAGTTTAAATAGAAAAATAATGCCATATCATAAGCATAACATAGAAATATAGTTTTTATTCAAGGCTGTTAAGTAATCTAGAAGTCTTTTCTAAAACTAAATATATAAGTAATGGTTGGTTTTATTCAAATATTGAGATTAAATAAAATTGATGCTCTGTTCTTTGGTAAAACAAAGTTGTCACTTTTATGTCTCTGTCACAGGGCTATCTTCAGCAAGAGGGTCAGTAATTAATTATTACTCTCTGGTAGCATAGTGCCTAAGGCACTTTACTGCTTTTCAGAAGGCTGGCAGTTCAAACCCACCTCAGAAGGAAGATGAGACAATCTACTTCCCTAGTGATACTGCCTCGGAAACCCAAGGAGGGGTCGCTATGAGTCAGGTCCAACTCAACGGCACATAACAACAACAACAACAATAACATACTATAAGAATAAATTTCATTATGTACTGTGACAACAGGTATTTCTATAATGTCAAAAAGCTTGTATACAAACAATGAAAAGGAAACATACTTAGCAATGCTGCAGTCATTTTGATTACCACAAACCATTTATCCTCCTCACATAGTATTTTATTTATACCACTGGTAGAAGCAGTTGAATTCAATGTACTCTCACTACATGAATGCAGCAAGATGCTGAAGAAAGCTATGCCACACACAGAGAACTCTCATATCACCTTCTTTCTCTAAGCTACCTGTGGTCCCTTGGACATTAGAATGTTTACAATGGGGATCTCTCTGTTCTTTGTTTCAGTAACTCAGCAGGCTAAAAGTTTCCTCATAGCCTATTATATACATACATTTTTTAGGTACAAATCTAATAAAACCAAAAACCAAACTCACTGCCATGGAGTTGATTTGACTCATAGTGATTCTTCTTTGGGTTTCTGGGGTGGTATCTCTATGGAAATAGTTTGCCCAATCTTCCTTCGAAGGAGTGGCTGGTGGGTTTGAATTGCCAGCCTTCTGGTTAACAGTTAAATGCCTCAGGCACTATGCCACCAGAGCTCCCATAAATCTTATAGTTGCTGACTATTTAGATGAAATATAACATAATGTAACTATGCTAGTATTTGTTTTTGACAAGAGGGTGCAGTGGTTAAAGAATTTGGCTGCTAGCCAAAAATTCTGTGGTATGAACTCACCAACTATTCCACAGGAGAAAGATGAAACAGTCCGCTTTTGCAAAATATTATAGCCTTGGGAACCCTAGAGAGTGGTTCTGCTTTGCCCTACTGTTGTTTTTGTTTGGTGCTGTAAAATTAGTTTCTACTCACAGCAACCCTATGGGACTGAGTAGGTAAGTTTAAACTGCCAACTTTTCAGTTTAGCAATCAAGGACTTAATCATACATCACCAAGGCTCCTTAAGATTATTTCTATTATGATAGTTATTTTGCTGTTGTTAGTGTTCTGGTTATAAAGCAAATACAGCCTTTGAATGAACTATATGCCAATTTCAGATATTTTTAGATCATAAATTTATAGAATGCAAATATTTCAGTAATGCATATATTGAGTTTTAGCAGAAATCGTTGTATTAGATATTGTAAGTTATATGAGAAGGAATAATTGTAACTTAATTTTCAACTTTTACAGCACTTGTAACTTCTTATGGAATTGCTATAAATGCAGTCTAGACATGTATGTAGTAAGTTTTGTATGAAGAAGCTTACCACTACGGAGCAATTAATTGTAAGCTTATTTCTAAAACAGTTACTATAAGAGTAAGTTTAAATAAGCAAGGTTATTTCATGTTTTATGCTGTCATTTATTCAACAAAAATCTACTGAGTCTGATGAATTCTATTTTGTGCAAAAAAATGTCATTGTTGCTTGCTGCCATCAAGTGGGTTCCCAATCATAGTGACTCTATGCACAACTCCATGAAATACTGCCAAGTCCTGTGTCATCCTCATTACTCATCCTCATCGCCATGCTCAAGCCCATAATCACAGGCATTGTGTCAAACCACGTTGAAGTTATTCCCCTTTTTCACTGACCCTCTACTACAGGGAGCCTAATTCACTTCTCCAGGCCTTGGTCCCTTGACAGTATGATCAGTGTGAGGGATGAAGTCTGGCCATTTTCTCTTCTAAGGAACATTCTGGATGTACTTGCTCCAAAACAGATTTATTTGTTCTTCTAGTAGTCCATGGTAAGTTCAATAATCTTCACCATCACCACGCTTCAAATGCACCAGTTCTTCTTCAGTCTTCCTTTTATGTTGTTCAGTTTTCACACACATAAGGGGCTATTGAAAATGCAATGGCTTGGGTCAGGAGCATCTGAGTCTTCACAGTGAACTTTTGCTCTCTAACACTTTAAGGTAATCTTTTGCAGCAGATTTGCCCATTGTAGTATGTAGTCTGATCTCTTAACTGTTATTTGGATGGGCACTGATTATGGACCCAAGTACAATGATATCCCTGACAACCTCAATCTTTTCTCCATTTGTTGTAGTGTTGCTTATTGGTCAAGTTGTGAGGATTTTTATTTTCTTTATGTTGAAGTGTAGTCCATACTGAAGGCTGAAGTCTTTGATTTTCATCAGTACATTTTTCAAGTCATCTTCACATTCAACAAGCAAAGTTGTATCATCTCCATACCACAGGTTTTGAAGGGGTCTTCCTCTAATCCTAATGCCTTGTTCTTCATGGAGTTGACAAAAATAGTACTCTCAAAATATGTATAATACATGTTGATTAAACGAGACCCACAAGGTGCTTCTCTAATGGAGCTTCCGGTCTACTTGGTGGAGGTGAGAAGACACAGACAATAAGCAAGTAAACAAAGAATTTTACAAAATATTTTCAGGAATACCTAATATACATATATGTATATATGTAACTTGAGTAGGGGAAGGAGCTCTGGTGCCATAGTGCTTAAGCCATTTGACTGCTAACCAGAAAGAAGGCTGGTGGTTCAAACCCATCAGCCACTCCTCAGAAGGAAGATTGGGCAACCTCCTTCTGTAGTGATATCACGTCAGAAACTGAAGGAGGGTTGCTGTACATCAGATCTGACTCCACGGCATTGAGTTTGGTTTTTTAATTTAAGTAGGGGAAGCCTTACTTAAGGATATCAGAGAAGGAATTTCTCATATGTGGGATGAACAGAGGGCATAACCATATATATAACTTTAGGAAAAGAAAAGTACAATAAAATACAATAAAAATGAGCAGAATAAAAGTTATTTTTCTTGGTTTAAAAAAAGGAAGGTGGGGACCAGGTTTTGCTGGTCCAAAGGAGCCTGGTGTAGCCACTGGGACTGTGGTCCCTGGTTGCCCTTCGGGTCTGGAGTTGGACCCATGGCTGTGGTTTCCAGCCGGGCAGGGTGCAGGCATGTGAGTTGAACATTTGCCTCGGGTGGACGCACGCCCTGGAGAGAGCAATCATGGGAGAGGGAGGGGCTGCTTGTGCACAGGGAGATAGCTCGGGGTGCAGAGGAGTGTGGAGGGATGGACACTGGGAGGAGGTGGCTGGGGGGGAGGTGGGAGGGGAGCTGCTGCATTGTGGATTTTGGTCGATGACATGAGACAAAGTGTGTGTGGGCTGCTGTGTGAAGGGTGAGTTTGCTCTGTGGGTCTTCACCCAAATCCTAAAAAAAAAAAAAAAAAAAAAGTGATTTTTCTTGGTTTAAAGAGATGGACTTATATAGTAGAGGACTGAAGTAATATAGATGAAAGTTTCATGATGTTCATTCAGATGAAGGAGAATCCTTAACTCACATGTTTGGGAACAGAAGTAATTTCCTGCACTTATAGGAATGATATTCATAATTTTCAAGTAATAAATCAGACAGTATTTCACTGCTATTAAGGTCTGTAATGACCAATTTTTTCAGAAGTGGGTGGCCAACCCTTCTTCCCTGTCTCATACTGGAAGATGCACTGAAACCTATGCACCATGAGTGACCTTGCTGGTATTTGAAATATCAGTTGCATACCTTCCAGCTTCACAGCAGTATAAGAACCACCACAATATGACAAACTGATAGACAAGTGGTAAAAAAAAAATAAAAATACAAATATAATAATAATAATAAAAACTTTATGAATTACGGTGAAACCTTACATGATATAGAGCTGGAATGTGCACCCTTTGATTGGAAGATACTCAAAATATCATTGGGTAAGAGCTGCCTCCTCAAAGTAGAGTCAACTTTAATGAGATGGATGCACTAAAGTTTCAGAACATTCATTTGCTGATGAAGCATGACTGAGAATGGGAAGAAACACCTGTAAACATTCAATATTAATTGAAACTTGAAATGTAGAAAATATGAATCTAGGAAAATTGGAAATTGTCAAAAATGAAATGGATTACATAAAGATAGATATCATAGGAATTATTGAGCTGAAATGTACTGGTATTGCCCATTTTTCATCAGATAATCATATGGTCTACTATGCCAACAATGACAAATTTAAGAGGAATGGTGTCACATTCATTGTCAAAAAGAACATTTCAAAATCTATCCTAAAGTACAGTGTTGTCAGTGATAGGATAATATCCATATGCCTACAAGTAATACCAGTTAACAATACTATTATTCCAATTTATGCACCAACCATTAAAGCCAAAGATGAAGACATTGAAAAGTTTTACCAACTTCTGCAGTCTGAAATTGAACAAAAATGAAATCAAGATGTATTGATAATTACTGATGATTAGAATGTGAAACTTGGAAATGAAGAAGTATCGGTAGCAGAAAAATGTGGTCTTGGTGATAGAAATGATGCTGGAGGTTACATGACAGAATTTTGCAAGACCAATGACTTATTCATTGCAAATACCTTTTTTTCAACAACGTAAATGGTGACCATACACATGGACCTCACCAAATGGAGTACACAGGAATCAAATCATCTGTACCCTTGGAAAAAGACAATGGGGAAACTCAATATTATCAGTTAAATCAAAGTCAGGAGCTGACAGTGGAACAGGCCATCAGTTGCTGATATGTAAGTTCAAGTTAAAGCTGAAAAAAATTAACACAAGTCCACGAGAGTCAATTGATTACATCCCACCTGAATTTTGAGACCATTGGAAGACTAGATTTGACACAGTGAACACCAGTAATTGAAGACCAGATCATTTGTTCAATGACATCAAGAACATCATATATGAAGAGAGTGAAAGGTCATTAAAGAAACAGAAAAGGAAGAAACTACCTAAATGTTTGTCCAAAAAGACTCTAAAACTTGCATTTGAATATAGAGTAGCTAGAGCAAATGGAAGAAATGGTAAAGTAAAAAAGCTGAATAGATTTCAAAGGGTAGCTCAAGAAGGAAAAATAAAGTATTATAATAAGATGTGCAAAAATCTGAAGTTAGACAGTCTAAAGGAGAGAATATGCTCAACATTTCTCAAGCTAAAAGAACTGAAGAAAAATCAAGCCTCAGGTTGCAATACTGAAGGATGCTATGGACAGATATTGAATGGTGCAGGAAGCATTAAAAGATGAAAGGAATACATAGAGTCACTGTACCAGAAAAATTGGTTGACATTATCCATTTCAGAAGGTGTGGATATTATAAAGAACCAATGGTGCTGGAGGAAGAAGTCTAAGCTGCACTGAAGGGAATGGTGAAACACAAGGCTCCAGGAATGGACCAAATATCCATTGAGATGTTTCTACAAATGGATGCAGTGCTGGAGGCACTTACAGATTTATGCCAAGATTTGGAAGACGTCTACCTGGCCATCTGAATGGAAGAAATTGATATTTGTGCCCATTTCAAAGAAATGTGATCCAACAGACTGCAAAAATTATCAAACCACATCATACACAAGTAAAATTTTGCTGAAAATAATTCAAAAACAGTTACAGCCGTATATTGACAGGGAACTTCCAGAACTCAAGATAGATTCAGAAGAGGATGCTGAATGAGGGATATCATTGCAGATGTCATATGGATCATGGCTGAGAGCAAAACATGTCAGAAAGATGTTTACATTTATTTATTTATTTTTTACTATCGAAAGGCATTCAAATATGTGGATCATAACTAATTATGGATAACATTGCAATGAATAAGAATTCCAGAATATTTTATTATACTCATGTGGAACCCACATGGAGACCAAAATGCTATTGTTTGAACAGAACAAAGGATACTACATGTTTTAAAATCATGAAGGGTATGTGTCGATGTTGTATGCTTTCACTGTGCTTATACAATCTGTACAGTCAATGAAAAATCCAAGAAACTGGACTATATGAAGAAACACATGGCATGAGAACTAGAGGAAGACTCATTAACAATCTGCGACATGCAAATGACACAGCCTTGCTTGCTGAAAATGAAGATGACTTGAAATCCTTGCTGATGAGGATCAACACTATAGTCTTTAGTACTGATTATATCTCACCATAAAGAAAATGAAAATCCTCAACATTTCTCAAGCTAAAAGAACTGAAGAAAAATCAGTTGGACTGATAAACAATATCATGATAAATGGAGAAATACTGAACCTGTCAAAGATTTCATTGTACTTGGATCCACTATCAACTCCCGTGGAAGCGACAGTCAAGAAATCAGATTTCTTATTGCACTGGGCAAATCTGCTTCAAGTGACCTCTTTTAAAGTGTTAAGGAGAAAGATATCATTTTGAAGAGTAACGTATGCCTGACCTAAGCCAGAGTATTTTCAGTCACCTCATATCATGTGAAACCTGGACAATGAATAAGAAAGACAAAAGAAGAATTTATGGCTGAATTGTGGTGTTGGTGAAAATACGTGGACTGCTGGAACAAATAAATCTGTCCTGGAAGAAGTTCAGCAGAATGCTCCTTAGAAACAATAATGGCCAGATTTTGTGTCATGTACTTGGTCATGTTTTTAGAAGGGATCAGCCCCTGAAGAAGTATATCATGCTTGGTAACAGAGAATCAACAAAATAGGGGAAGATCTTCAATGAGATAGATTGACACAATGGCTGCAAAGATGAGCTCAGGCATGGTGAAGATTGTAAGGATGGCACAGGACTGGGCAGTGTTTTGCTTAGGCTTGCTACCAGTGAGAGCTGACTCAATGACATCCTACAACACAACAAACAAATATGCTGGCTGTGGCTTTCAAAAGCCTCATCTTTCTTATAACCATAAGTATATGATTTTGTTGTTGTGTGCCGTTGACTCATAGCGACCCCTCCTTGGGTTTCCAAGGCAATATTACTATGGAAGTAGATTGCCCAAACTTCCTTATGAGGAGTGGCTGGTGGGTTTGAACTACCAGCCTTCTGGTTAGCTGACAAGTGCCTTAGGCACTATGCTACCAGAGCTCCTATATAATTTTAGTGAGCTGAATATTATGGCAGCATTTCAAATCCAAATGTTTATAGCATTTGAGACAAATATCTTTCAGGTTAGATCTGAAGTAGTATTCTGACAAAGCTAAACTGTCGATGAAGAATTTTAATCCTATTTTAAAATATAGGTAGGTTGTAGCTGTCCCTGCAGGTAGAAAGTAGGGTACTTTAAAAAGCTTATAATAGACTACCCTATTAATATCCTGGAAGCCTCTAATAAGTACCTGAAGACTGGAGTAGGAGAATCAAATGTCTCCCATGTTCCGGGGTTTAACCAGTTGTCTTCAAGTTAACTTTGACTCATGGCAATATATCGTGTATATTATAATTGAACTGTGCTCCATAGTGAAATGCCATGGTTACTTAAATATATAAAAGAATACGTATTTATTAATAAAAGTAAAGTGAATATAGTGAGAGAGCTATTTCAATGGAACTGCCTTCTTTGTCTTATCTTCCAACTTTTTGCCATTGACAGGGTACAGTCTTACTACTTTTCTACTGCTTTATATTAACGGGAAAAAAATTGAGTTTTATTTTTTTGACAAGTTTCTGCTTTATTCTGGTTCTGGTTTTCCCAGAGCTATCCTTCAACAAATTGTTTTGGAAGTTTAGTCTTTTTAAAGCCAACAAAAATTGTCCTAAAAGCACAGAGCAACGTATTAATACATACACTTGTTAGTAAACAGAGCAAATTGTTAATATGTTTCCATTATTTCCTTAATTTGTAAATATGAATTTAGCATATCAGGCTTTCGTTTATAGTTATTTCTATCTCATTGGATTGACTTTTACTCCTCTGGTCAGTGAGTTTGAGTTGGTCAATTAATTTTATTTTATTTCAATCCTGAGGTAAATGGGGGAAAAAAAAAAGACTCTGTGTATCTTATATATGCAAATAGCTAAGCTTCATATTTGAATACCCCAGACTGTCATTTTTGCTGTGGGGAAACAGTTTTTAAATCGTACAATAAAGACTGTCCAGTATTTTAAAATAATGCATTTCTTTTTTAAAGCATCAGGGCAAAGGAAGTGGAACAAATTATCCAGTTAGCTAAAGATTTCAAGTTCATTTTAGGTTCCATTGCTGAAGTCAATTGCATTTGGAATTTTTAGATGTAATTCTTTCCACAAATTTCAGATCCCAGGTGGTATCAAATACAGTATTATAGATCCAAAGCTTTTTGTTATAGAAGACTTACAGCATTAATAGGCTGACACTGTTTGGATAAACTCAATCATTCATAAGGCTTTTAAAATGCTTTTTTTTTTTTCTTTTAAAATCATTTCAAAGTCTAATAAACTAACAAAATTCAATTTTCATGTTACTTGAGTCTTTGAATCTCTTACCAGAATTCTGACATCCATTAGCCATTGTCTGACTTAGGTGACTGCTGTGGTAAAGAATAAGCCGTAACAAATTATCTCATTATAAATATAATACAGACAACAGCTGGAGTTCTTCTTTTCTCTTATTCTCATTCTGACTGACATAAGGTGCTAGCTGTTGTCTCCCACTTTGTGAATAAAGTTTTGGGCAGATTCAGAAAACCATGCACTTTGTTAATAGCTTGCTTATGATGCAAAGAAATATAAATCAACAGCTTGTCCTGATTTTAGTAATTTCCTTTTATTTTCCCCTTTTTGCCCATGACAATCTATTCAGCCATTTACTTTAATATGTATATATGATATTTGTGTGAAATTGCTTCTGCTTCATTTATCGTACCTTTAGAAAAGTCAGTACTAAAGTGGCTTAGTACTGAAAATGACTTTATTTGATTCAATTCTCTATAAAAAAATTTAAAAAATGCATAAAACATTTGAATGCTTGAACAAAACTGAACTAAACAATATTTAAATGTTAAAAACACCTGAGAAAATCTAAGATGCAAAAGGCTCATTCATTTCTCCCTTATTTCAGATGACAGAGAAATTTCTTAAAACCTCTGGAAAAAAATAACATATAATTGATGACAATGCTACGCACAATAGTTTGTCTTTATATTTTAGCTACTTCACTCAAAACTAAACAAGATATCAACATCATTCTTTCATCATTTTAAAATCTCCATTGTCTATGGTTCTCTTCTAAGCTATGTTGTCAACTGGAGAAGGACACAGGGGGATCTATTTAAAAGTTTTCAAGAGTCCACTATCTGTAGAGATAACCAAATTATACTCTCAGTTCCAGCATCATTTCTTCTTCTCTGTTCTTTCTCTGTGACACTATGATCCATGCCTGTAGGGAGTGTCTTACTGACTTAACTAAGAAACTTTAGATATAATCAAGCCACAGAAGACTTAGCTTTTTCTCTGTAATTGATCCCTCTATACACAATTCAGCCTTAGGAAGAAGCATGACATCAGCAAAGGCAAAAGAAATCTGTAAGGATTATCTGACAAACTCTTAAGGAAATCTACGGGAATTAGATATTTTATTTTATTTTTTTTAAAATCACCAATTACCAGGGGTGAGAAAGGAGAAAACAATTTTATTCTTAAATGTGCAATGACTAAGGAAAGAGATAAAGATGAGAAAATGTTAGACGGAATAACAAATCACAAGATGGGAAAACTGAACATCCATTTAATTGCCTTTTGAGTTTTCCACCAATTCATAACTCTTCTCTCATTTCTTAAGACTTTAATTTCTGATACATGCATTTTGTACTATAATCTACTTAAAAAATTTACACAACACTCGAAATGCTATATGATATTCTTGTTTAATTTATATTATGTCTTATTTTCCAAAAATATTATTGA
>NW_006921815.1:4689278-4690704 GCF_000298275.1 Orycteropus afer afer
CTTCCTTCCGAGGAGTGGCTGGTGGGTTTGAACCGCCAGCCTTCTGGTTAGCAGTCAAGTGCCTTAGGCACTATGCTACCAGAGCTCCCTCTTACAGTATAAGGGAATTCAATTTTAACTGAAGTTATTCTTTAAATTATAATTAATATGTCTATCTATACGAAAATAAAACTTTTTTAAATTTTTATAATTAAATAGCTATCTGTCAACTATTACTTCTAGGATAGATTTGGATTATTATTATTATTTGTTTTTTTTTAGGACAATTCTAACTTTCTTAGAACATGGACTAACTGGAGTGTATTTGTACTGATTAAATACTATTCTTTTCCTACCCTTTATATGTTTTTAAATTAACCTTTTGAAATCAATTTAATTACATGTATGTCTTGTATGTAAATGTGAAGAACATTAAGTCAGAAGAAAGCTCAAGAAGTAGAAAATCACTCATTTTCAGGAGTTTGAATATTGTGTTTGGCCTGTTCATTCATGTTGAATACAGAATGACATAGAATTTACCTACTTTCCAAACTAAATATTCTAAACAAAAAATTCAGAATCTCCAACTTTTTATAGTTATTTGTTGAGTTGATTTTTGGGTTTATTTATTCACATTGCTAAGCACTGTGAGAGGTCTTTGTGAAAGAAATGACCTGGCACCTGCCTTTAAATTGCATCAAAGGTAGTTGCATATTCTCCTTCCTCTGTGGCAGAAGTCAAACTCACTTCTAGGGCCTCTCAATTATTTGAGTTCTATGCTTGACCCTGGGAGGAAATGCAAAAATTAGTTCATAGATATAAAAAAATATCAATTATTTTAACTCCTGTCCAGATTCATCATGATCTTTATACCTTCTTTTCTTTTCATATTCTTGTAGAATACAAACACATAGACAGATCCTGATCATGCTACAAGTAGTTTAATAGCTATTCAAATATTAATATCAAATTTAATAGCTATTTGAAATAAGTGTAATAGGTTATTTGTATTAAAACCAATGATTTCTTCTACCCATAATCCTTATTTATGTGATGACTGTTAATGCTCTTTATTTTTCTATGTCTATATAGACTTGCTATAGTGTTTCATATCACTAAGGCATATGCCTTATTACTCTTATACCGTTTGCACAAAAACATGTTTATTTTTATTTAGCATGTTCTTGTAATTTGCTTGTTCCAACTGGCCTTTTTTTTTTTTTTTTTTTTCATTCTCTGTCATTTCCAGTATACTTAAGTGTACTGTATTACCACTGATGCTAAGTAGCCTGCATATTGTTAATATTTCTTTTCTTAAATCTATAATTATACCTTAGGACCTGGAGTAAAATTCTATGCAAATTATTATCTATATACTCTTGAAAGAAAGGAAGGTTGGGCAATCTACTTCCATAGGGATACCACCTCAGAAACTCAAGGAGGGGTT
>NW_006921815.1:4690804-4695339 GCF_000298275.1 Orycteropus afer afer
TTATAATTCATTTTTTTTTAATTTGTAAATTAGGCATAATAATAATGTCCATCTTACAGAAGTGTTGTGTGAATTAATTTAATCAATCTTGTAAAACTTTTAGAAATGTACCTGATGTACAGTAGGTAAGGAGCTGTGATGGCCCAGTGGTTAAGTGTTAGGCTGCTAACCAAAAACTCAGTGGTTCTAATACATCAGCCACTCCATGGGAGAAAGATATGACAGTCTGCTCCTATTTAGATTGCTGTTGTTACTATGTGCATTGAGTCCGACCTGACTCATAGCAACCCCTCCTTGGGTTTCTGAGGCTGTATCACAATGAAAGTAGATTGCCCAACCTTCCTTCCAAGGAGTGGCTGGTGGGTTTGAACCACCAGACTTCTGGTTAGCAGTCAAGGTTCTTAGGCACTACACTACCAGAGATTACAGTCTTAGAAATCCTATGTGGAAGTTTTACTCTGCCCTATAGGGTTGATATGAGTCAGAATTATATTGACAGCAGTGGGTTTAGTTTTGGTTATTATTATTTTTAAGACTATAATGTGTCTGGAAGTTTAGCAGGTGCTAGAAATGTTGAGAATAACATGTTATAACTACTTATCTTTCAAATCTTGGGTAAACACATATTGTTCTATGTAGTTGTTGCTAACAGATTGGAAATGAGTTGTCATTGTTTCCTCAACATTCACATAATACGTTCTATCTCATCTTTGTTGCAACAAGCATCACAACCTAAAATTTAAGAGCCTAGGATCCATACACAGAAAATGTGGTTGAAAAGTCTAACTTTGCCAACTTATAATTATATGATATTGTGGATCTCAACTTCCTCATGTTAAGTGAATATAATGGTATTTATCTCATAGGCTGTTAAAGCCATCATATAAAGAACCAAGCACAGACTAAGCACATACAAATAGTAACTACTTTACTGTAACTATTGAATCTGTCATTGTTTTCACCATAATTTCAAGTCTCTGTCTTCCAGTAACTTTTGTCAACACAAATATAATAAATAAGCCTACACTCTAATGAAATAGACTGATGTATAAAGAATTAGCAAATACAACATAATACATGTTATAATAGAATTATTTAAAATGGTGATGAAAACATAGAGGAGAAAATAACGGTATCTTTCCTACAGCAGAAAAGAATTAGAGAAGCTTCTCTGGAGGCAATAATTTTATTCAAGTCCTTTAATAATACCTTGTTTATATTCCACTAGAGGTGAATAGAGAGAATAGAGAGAAAGGCAGAGGAAATAACACGGAACAGGACACACCGTTTACACAGTGCATGTGATCGAAAATCCTCAGGTTCTCTAGAGAGCCTTGTGTATGAGGGATGAATGGGGACACATAGAGGGAGATGAGGTTAAAATTGTAGTGCACTCCTATTGTTGAAGGATGCAAGGGCATAGACTTCCATTTCTAGGCAATAAGGAGTTATCAAATGATTAATTATTTCCACAATACCAGATTTTATCATAATTTTGATTCAATATTTACTACATTATATCTTTTTAAATTATAGTCAACGTTCAACCTTTAATGCTTACTGGTGCTGTGCATAGACCTTCTGAACTTCAGCATTAATGGTATTTTCCAATGGAAAATGCGTTCTTGTGGGAAACTATTCAATGCACTACAAACTCGACGGCACATAACAACAACAACACAACAACAAAATATTTAGCAGACACCCAGAAGATGCTAGGAGCACACACTGACCCTCAGTTGTGGCAATCAGAAATGTCTCAGGCAACTACAAAATCACCTACAACTGAGAACCACTGTGCTAGGGAAAATGCACCCTGTTGGAGCTCTAGGCTGCCAATTGAAATGTTGATGGTTTAAACCCACCAGCTGCTTTGCAGGAAAAAGATGTGACAGTCTGCTTCTGTGAAGATAACAGTCTTGGAATCCCTGTGGGGAAGTTCTACCCTCTCCTATAGGGTCACTATGAGTCAGAATTGAATTAATGGTAATTTTGTGTCTGTATGAGTTGGGTCTGACTCGACGGCACATAACAACAACAACAACAACATGTTTGTGCTAGGGAAAAACCATTAGGATGAGACAGGTCAGTGAAAATTTGGAGGCCATTTTATGTACTGTTTTTTATCACTAGAAGCATTTTAACAAATACATTTATTTAACACTGTTCCTTTCTTCTATTTCTTTTACTAAAATTATAAAGCTATATGTTTAGGGATTTCTGGTAGCATAGTGCCTAAGGCACTTGACTGCTAACCAGAAGGCTGGCAGTTCAAACCCACCAGCCACTTCTTGGAAGGAAGGATGGGCAATCCATTTCCCTAGTGATACCCCCTCCAAAACCCAAGGAGGGGTTGCTATGAGTCAGGTCTGATACAACAGCACATAACAACAACAACATAAAGCTATGTTTACATGTTAAATATACCAAAGGGAAAAATGTGCTATGTGCAACTAATATTGACTGTTTAGAAGAATCACATACAAGTTTGTGAAATTTTACATAAAGGACCAAGAGCTGCAAGGATCTTTTAAAGCTCACCTGCTATGTTAAGAAAGAAGAAAATTTTTTAGTCTCCTGAGAACAACGTGGGAGGGTGAGGAGTGGCACGCTAAAGGACATGAACAACAAACAACACTGCTATCCTGTCAATTCTGACTCATAGCGACCCACATTGGGTATCCAAGACAGTAAATCTTTACAGAAGTAGATTGTCCAGTCTTCCTTCCTGGGAATGGCTGGTGGGTTTGAATCACCAACCTCCTGGTTAGCAGTCATATGCCTTGGGCATTGTGCTACCAGAACTCATATTAAAGGTTATGAACAAAGGACCCAAAAGTTTCATTGCTGGCAAGCTGATTCAACTCGTAGAGACCCTTCCTTGGGTTTCTGAGGCAGTATCTCTATGGAAGTAGATTGCTCAATCTTCCTTCCAAGCTAGAAAGCATAGCCAATCAGTATTCCCTGATGGTGCTAAAGTTAAAATATAATTTAAGAATACAAAAAAAAATAAATAAATAAAACCTCACTGCCATTGAGTAGATTCCGACTCATAATGACTTCCAGGCAGTAAATCTTTATTGTATAGATTGCTTAGTCTTCCTTCCATGGAGTGGTTGTTGAGTTTGAATCGCCAGTCTTCTGGTTAGCAGTCAAATGCCTTAGGCACTATACCACCAGAGTTTAAGAATACAGACTAATACTCTATGTATGATTTCGGGGGAGGCAGGCTCAGTGAAGAGATGGCCATGAGATATTAAGTCTCATAGGTGTTGTGAAGAATTTGGAGGAGTCATTGGACTACTTTAGGGTGAGGATTGGCTTTCTGCCCTTCTTACTTAGATCTGAGTATGACTGGAAGAACCTATTTGGCATCTGATTACAGAAATCATAATAGGCCATGTAACAATATGGGATGTTACAAAACAAAAGGTATTATAATTTAGTAAGCAAATAAATGTTTGCTTGTTTCAGCTATCTTGGAGACCTGTAGATAAAACCTACTCCCTGGGTGTCTCTAAAACTGAGTTCATAATTCTTCCATGAAGCTTTTCAAAATCTTCCCAGTAAACATGAATCAGTGCTCAACCATTATTTCTTATACCAAAAAAAAAACAAACTCCGCATGGTTGGGTCAGATCTGACTCATAATGATCCTTTGTTGAGTTTCTAAGGTAGTACAGTGGCTGGTGGTTTTGAACTGCCAGCCTTCTGTTAGCTATCAAGTGCTTTAGGCCCTATGCCACCAGAGCTTCTTTATATATGTGGTTAATTAGTAGCATCCATACAACAAAAAAGAGTGGTAACGCTCTACTCTCTCTCCCCAGCTGTAATATTGTTAGTACCTAAAATGACATCTGGAAGACAGTATATGAAAGACCTTGCTAATAAAAACAGTTTGTTCATTCCCCAAAGTTTGTTAAAAAGGAAATTTAATTATTCACCATTTTTTCTTTATTTTTCCAAGTATCATTTTCCCAAAGAGTTCTAGATTATTTATTGTTCTGAAAAGACTTTATCTTAAAAATATGATATCCTAAATGAAATTAATAGCAATTAAAGGAATTGAGATGCATTGTAAAGGGTATTAATGTAATTAGAACCAAATGTTTTGAATCTGTGTCCATAGTTTATTAGCTATGTATTCATGACTGCAAAAATGGCAAGGAGGCCACATGTTCTGACCTCCTCTAATCCCACAAGAGGAAGACAGAATCACCATCAATAGCCCAAGGTCTATTCCTGTGAAGCCAGACATGCTGCCTCCCTCCAGCCCTTTCTCTAACTGTTCATCCCAAAGCACCCACCACCTCTCTCCTGGGTTTGATAATTTGCTGCAGTGGCCACACAGAAGTCACAGATTATGGGGTTTATTAGGGAAGCACCACAGGCTACAATTCAAGTTCAGGAAAAATGCTCAGTCTCTCTCCCAGCCCACCATCCCTCAGCCAACAGTCTCTCACAGTCTCTTTCCCAGCAGTGCTGGTCCCTCGGTGTCTCACTCAGCAATGCGTGTCTCTTTCATCTCTTTCCCA
>NW_006921815.1:4695441-4696816 GCF_000298275.1 Orycteropus afer afer
GGGAACCTCCCAGAACATTGTTTTGTGCCACTCCCAACAGAAATACTCCAGGTGGGCGACTTTAGCAATCAGGATCTCCTCAGTTGCTAATAGCAATTTCCACCTTGGAGTTTACAAAGACTTATGGGTAGAAAAGCCACACTAAGTAATTTACTATACCACAATGAGCAACTTATTTAATTGTATGCTCACTTGCTTCCTTTGTTAAAAGAGGCTAGAAATGCCTAAATTTGAGTTGTTGTAAATATTAGAGATAATATATATGAACTATTTGTAATGGAGTGGGTGTTGAACACTTAGTGGATTCTCCATATATTTGAACGTTGTTGTTGTTATGTGCAGTCCAGTTGGTCCCAACTCATAGCGACCCCTCCTTGGGTTTTCAAGGCAGTATCACTAAGGAAGTAGACTGACCAACCTTCCTTCCAAGGAGTGGCTGGTGGGTTTTGAACCACAAGCCTTCTGGTTAGCAGTCAAGTGCCTTAGGCACTATGCTACGAGAGCACCTTATGTTTGAATAGTGTTAATAACAAAATATTATGTTCAGTAATAATAATAAAATTCTTTCAGATACCTCAAAATTTCAATTTCAATCTTTATTTTTTCACTTTGAAACAAGACACAATCTTTAATATATGGTGCAAAAGAAGAAAGGTGAGGAGAATACAAATAACAAAATAAGAGAAATATCAATAGGAACAAGAGTTTTATATATGGCAGAAATAAGAACTCAGTTTTTTTTTTTAATGTATATTTTTCTTTAATAGTTTAGCTGAATATAGCATTGTAAACTGACTAGTATTGGTATCTTTTTTTTTAATGTATATATATATATACACACTGCAAATGAGTTGATTTTTATTATTATATTAAAATATATGCTGAAATAGTTTAAAAATTTTTAGAAATAGTTGAAGTTTTATTCCCCCCCCAAAAAAAAATCATATGATCCCCACAGCTATGTCAAAAAGTCAGGTTTGTTTTATGAAAGCATGTGGGACAAAATAAAATCTCAATGTTGGTAAAAAATAAGTTCAATTATTTATAGATAACTATGGGATTGGCTCTCGTGGCACAGTGTTTAAGCCATTTGTCTACTAATTGGAAGATTGATTGTTCAAACCTATGAGATGCTCTGCGGAAAGAAGATGAGGCAATCTATATCAGTAAAGATTTACCTCTTTGGAAACATAATGAAGGGTTGCTATGAGTGGCAATCCATTCAATGGCAGTGTTATTTCATTTATTTATTTGTATGGGTTTGGCATCATAATCGGTGCTTTTTTTTTTTTTTTTTTTTTCTTAATTAAGTCAGTGACCTCTTGGGTCACTTCAATGGTTCTAGAATTCTGTAATTATGACCTTACTTTTTTTT
>NW_006921815.1:4696916-4704286 GCF_000298275.1 Orycteropus afer afer
TTTTTTTTTTTTTTTTAGTTTTATTGTGATTTGAGTGAAAATTTACAAAGCAAATTGATTTCCCATATAGCAGTTCATACACATGTCTTGTGACATTGACTGTATTCCCCAAAAGGTAATAGCTCTTTTCCCACTGCCTTCCCATAGTTACCTCTTCCCTGTGTCCTTTCCTCCCATGAACTCCTGTCCCTCTAGCTGTCTTCCTGTGCATATACTGTCCTTCTATTCTCCCATGATTGATTGCTCGAAGTAGTGTATCTACCTGATGTAAATTTTCAGCCCATCTGCTTGTCTATTCTTTGGCTGGAAGCCACAGTAGTGAGCTCAATTCCAGACCTGAAGGACAGCTAGAGGCCATAATCTCTAGGGTCTCACCAGGCTCTATCAGACCTGTAAACCTGGTCTATTTTTATGATTTTGAGTTTTGTTTCACAATGTTCTCCCACTTTATCCAGGATCTACTACATGAATCTTCTTCCAAATGGTTGACAGTGGTAGCTGGGCACCATCTAGCTCTTCTGGTCTTGTGATCATATAGGCTGAGGATCGCATAGTCTTCCAGTCCTTGTACTAATTGTTTCTATGCATTTTTTATTTTCTTCATTCTTCTTTGTTCTGTACGAGGAGGGACCATTATTGCATATGGATGGCCAATTGCAAGCTTTAAAGAGCCCTGTTACTACTCACCAAAGAAGGATGTGGAGCGAGATTTTTGTGTAGTATGTTATGCCAGTTGAGCTTAATGTCCCATGTGATTTTGGTCTGGAGTCCACAGGTCCAACTACTCACTCCCTCTGGGTAGCTGGCTGTGGCCAGAAGTGACTACAACCTTTTCCCTTGTAAGCTCTACTATAAACCCAGGAATTCTTACAGAACATACACATACATGTATAGAATCATTGTCCGCCAACCCTATGCACACTTCCCCCAACATAGACATACTTAATTTTTCAGCCTGTTCCTCCATCTATCCACCATATATCAACATTTGCTTTAACTAACAGTGCAATACTGTATGTGCAAAAGAGTTCATCTTTGTAGTCTGTAACTCCCATGTGCCTCTCTATGTCTTCCTCTTCCTCAATGTTACCCTTCCCTTCACCCAAGTCAATACTTGTCTCTACCTATCGAGAAGTGTTTCCTCCCCTGCCCTCCAACTAAGAAAACTTAAGAAAGTTTTGTTCTATATATAAACCTTTCTTTGACGTTTTACAATAATGAACTAATGCAATATTTGTCCTTAGTTTATATTTTTAAGAGCTAGTATGATATTATTTTTCTCTTTTAGATAAATATAATAATTTTAATCTTCTCTTTCAGAAAATCACAGTAGAATTTGAGAACGTAAGGCATGAAATAATGAGTATTAGCATCATTTATTTTCTTAAGGCAAGCTTTTAAAGCAAAGAGGAAATTTTCATTCAGAGTTAAAATCTTGTAATTGTCTGAATGAATAGCCTCTGTTCTAGACAAAGAACCCTGAATTCATGGAGCTAACATGCTAATGGAGAGAGAAAGAAAATAAATAAATTTAAATTTAACTTATTCAATCAATTTGATAAATAGCTTATTTGGTTAAGATTAAAACCTCTATGAAAAAATTTACAAAGTAGATAAGTGACTTGCATGGGGTGTGAGTTACAATTTTAAATAACATTTTCAGGGTTGGCTTTAATGGTAGGTAATATTTCAACAAAGAATTAAAAAGGTGAGTGAGAGGTTGGTCTTATGGATATCCCAGAGAGGTGCCTTCAACAGAGTAGATGGAAAAAAAAAAATAGTTTGAGACTCCTGATATGATGGAGATTGGCTGAAGCACAGTGATAGGAACAAGATAGTCATAGAACCCGAGGTCAGAGAAGTAATGGGGAGGAGAAAATCATAAAAAATTTGGAGGCCATTTTAAGGAGCTTGATTTGTACTACGAAGAAAAGAAAACAAGCATTATGTGATTTTTCAGGAGAGTGATCTGATCTCACACTTATCTATTGTGCTAAGAAAAAAAAAATATTTGTATGCCAGGAAAGAGAGGAAAGAAGATTAATTAGGAGGTATTTAGAAATTCAAGAAAACGATGGTGGCTCAGACCAGGATGGCAGTAAGGAAGTAGTGAGAAATGGCCAGAAACTGGATGGACTTTAAAAGTCAAGTAAATATAATTTCTTGAAAAATTTGATGCAGGATGGGAATGAAAGAAAAAGAAAGAAGGAAGTAAGGATTATTTTAGAGACCCTTCCTTCCCTCCTCCACTCCTTTCCTCCTTCCCTCCTTTCTTCCTTCCTTATTTAATATAAGCACCTAGAAGTCTATGTAGTACATTATATCTTAAGAACAAAGGACCTTGTAACAGAATTTTTAACAACCTGTTTGATTTCAGAATACAGCAAATATCACACCCAATGTTTAGTTTTTAAAAAGTATCTTCCCTTTTCAAATTAAATGATGATTGGTTTTAAAGATGAAATAAATTGGCTATGTGCTTTATGAAATAACATCTCATGTTTATTTTCACTTTACAGGTTTAATTTTATGTTTAATTGCAAGTGTAAGTAGCTGATGGTATGCAGTTTCTTTGAGTGCCAGTATATATCTGTCCGTTGCATTCACCAGCCCAAAAAGGAATATCAACTTCAATCAAAATACACAGAATATTCTTGCTCAAATTGCCTCATTTATTTGTTTCTATTACTACAGAACATGTAGGAAAATAATAAACTACTCTCTTTGCACATCACTTTAAATTCACTTTTTTTTTAATGTTCATAATGTCCACATCATATCTACATTTTCTAATCCATAGTACCCAATATCTTTATCCTTGGTAATTTTGTGTGAGAAATTCTTCAACTATTTCCTTAATTTTGACTTCAGTTCCATTGTTCATTCCAGAACTCAGTATATTTCTAGTTTCCTTTCTTTATTTACCGTTAAATCTCTGTTCTCAAATATTTGTATAATAAAATCTTCTGATGTCCCAGAAGAGAATATATTATAAAGTTAGATCAGAGATGTCTGAGTCTTTTATCAATGTTGGCTGGAGGACAGCTTCTCATATTCCTTAAGAAAGGAAACTGATATCAAAGTGCACATCAGGAATACTTCTTTTTTTTTCCTCCCAAGATACTGGCAAACATCCAGTGAAACACTCAGTATAGCTTTCTATTGATTATTCCATGGCTTGCAGAACTGTATATATTTCTGTATCTAAAGCAATATGATTCTATTGTGAAGAAACTGAAATCTCTAGTAGGCTAATAAAAATGACTATGGTTTTTTTCTTGTTTTGTTTTTATTATAACTAAAGAGATAGAGTCATGGTTTTAATACCTTATACAAGAAGAAAGAACTTGGAGTGCAAGTTGAGATTGATGCTGATACGTCATATTCCATATTCTTTATTAAATGAAGTGATTTTTAAAGGCATGCCATTGTAATCACTTGATTTATGCAAGCTCTGGTTGAGTAGTGCCTGAGGCATTTGACTGCTAACCAGAAGGCTAGTATTCAAACTCACCAGCCACTCCTTGGAATGAATGTTGGGCAATGTATTTCTGTAGTGATACTGCCTTGGAAACCCAAGGAGAGGTTGCTATGAATCAGATCTGACTCAATTGCAGTGTGTTCAGTTTTTTTTTTTTTTTTTTTTTTAACGTTGGGTCATATATTGTTTAATATCAGCCATTTAAGGAAAGTAGTATAAGTATGATACTTCAGTGTTTCTAGGTATTTGAAGTTTCTTAGAGTACTTTTGCTTTTTTTTTATTTTTAAGTAGTTTTTCTTTTGAATATACTTTTTCACTACTAGGCTGCTCTTCCTACAGCTTTGACCTTACAAAAAGTTACTCAGAAACAAACTGACTCAACCTTCAAGAGTCACTTCACACACATACTATTATATAAGATGTTGAAGTGACAAAAATATATTAGTGTGCTCAAAGAAAAATCATATTTCATAATTAAGAATTTGACAATTTGAGAAAAAGACACTTATGAAAAAAGTAAAAGTATTTAGTATTGAGTTGTGAACAACTAGATAAAAAGAAAATAAATATCTGGTTCTTTGCACAAGTTTAATCACAGAAGCATAACATCATTTGTGTATATTTGGAAGAAATGTTGATGAGTATTAGCGTTATCTCTAAAGAAGAGACATATAGGTAAAAGTGGAGATAATTGAAAACAAGCTCACTCTTCATAAATCAACAACCCATGAAGTGAATAATCAGGTGGTATTTGTGCATTGCCAGTTGCCTGGTGATAGAACACAAACTTCACTACAATCACAGGGAGAAAATGGGCAGATATCTGGTTGTAGTAAAAGAAGAAACAACAGGTAAAGGTTTTGATTTGTACACATTTGTACATTCAGATACAATTTTTTGAGAAGTTTTGAATTGGCAGACTTTCTGCTCCAATCAGAATGGCCCTATGGATATGTAAACATACAATCTCTCAACCATGCCATCAGCTGCTGTGGTTGAGAGATTACATATTTGTATATCCACAGGGCCATTCCCTACTACCTGGTAGTTTGTTATGTTTTGGTGACTTGTGTGTTGCTACAATACTGGTAGCTATATCACTGGTAGGAGCTCTGGTAGCATAGTGCCTAAGGCACTTGACTGCTAACCAGAAGGCTGGCGGTTCAAACCCACCAGCCACTCCTCGGAAGGAAGGTTGGGCAATCCTACTTCCGTAGTGATACTGCCTCAGAAACCCAAGGAGGGGTCGCTATGAGTCGGGGCCGACTCGACAGCAAATAACAACAACAACAACATGTCACTGGTATTTGAAATGCCAGCAGGATCATTCATTGTGGATAAGATTCAGCAGAGCTTCTAGACTGAAACAGAGTAGGAAAAAAGGCCTGATCATCTACTTCCAAAAATTAGCCATAAAAATCCCATGGATTGCAACAGAATATTGTCCGATATAGTGCTGGAAGATGAAACTCTAGGTTGGAAAAGACTCAAAATACACTCACCAAAACAACGAAATAATACTTTTTAATACTCATGTAGAGGGCATAGAATTGGACAATATTTCATGAGAGGTTGCCATGAATTGGAGCTGATTCAATGGCAACAATAGCTGAAAACAGAACAATAATGATCTTATATTAGTAAATATTTCTGCCTTGGAGTGCAAAGAGTTGGACCCTCACTCGCTTGTGGATGGAGCCACAGTCGGAACTTGGACTGGAGGATTCAGCGGGCACAACTGGAGCAATAGATGTCATGTATAACTCCTCCTGTCCCTTCAAAATGCAGTTTTTATTCTCTGGCGGTGCCTATAAGTTAAAGTAAATCTATGACTTGATTACTCAATGCACACACACACAAAAAAATGTTCCCTAATTTGCTAATAAACACTAGAAGGAAAATTAGAAAGTGAAAGAAAAAAAATGAGGACTCTTGAATAAAGCACAAACTGAAGAAAAACATTTATTAGAGGAGAACTAAATTTATTATAACCAAATGCTGGTAGTTTACCTCTTAAAAGCAAAATAATAATAATAATAATAACAATAACAATAATAATAATAATAATTTTTTTTTCTCTTTTGTATTGTGATTTGTGTGAAAAATTTCAGAGAAAATTCATTTTCCATATAGCAGTTCATACATATTTTGTTTCATGATATGGACTGCAATCCCCAAAGAAAATAATTTTTCTTGAATAAAGAAAAAATGAGTTTCTGGAACTTTCACATGTGTTATTTACAATGCTTAGTTAATGAGCTGACCATGGCAGGTCCATAGATAGCTTCTGGTCAGTGGCTGTTCAGAATTATTTTTTTTTTAACTTTCTTCATTTTGAGAGTTAAAAAAAAGCATTATACTGTGCATATATATAGGAACATAGGCAAAGTTCATTGAATTTATTTCTCAGAATAGCATTAGAGATCATCTATCTCAGACTCTTATTTATTATTTTTTACTTTGTTGTTGTTGTTGTTGTTATGTGCCATTGAGTCAGACCCGACTCATAGCGACCCCCCCTTGGGTTTCCAAGGCAGTATCACTATGGAAGTAGATTGCCCCATCTTCTTTCCGAGGAGTGGCTGGTGGGTTTGAACAGCTAGTTTTCCGGTTAGCAGTCAAGTGCCTTAGCCACTATGCTACCAGAGCTCCCATTTTTTAATTTTAGGTAAGGAAATTGAAGATTAGAATTTATAACTATTGTGATCAAACAAGGAAAATATTGTGGCAACAAGAAGAAACCAGGTTACTGCAGCCTCTTCCATTTCAGGAATATGCCATTATTTTTCTCTTGTTAAGGACAAGAGCTTTTATTCAACCTCTATTTGCAACTTTATCCTCAAAGAAGAGCTACTATTCTTTCAGGAAATTAGATCAGTACAATGTTTTACTAAGGATGCATTACAGTAAGGAACCTACTATGGATTGAATGGTGTCCCCAAAATATGTGTCAACTTGGCTAGGCCATCATTCTCACCATTATGTAATCATCTTCCATTTTGTGATCTGATGCAATTATCCTATATATTATAAATCTTAATTTCTATGATATTAATGAGGCAGTTATGTTAATGAGGCAGAATACAATTTTAGGCTTAGGCTGTATCTTGAGTCAATCTCTTCTGAAATATTAGAGAAATGAAGCAAGCTAACAGAGCTCAGAGGGATCTGACTACCACCAAGAAAGGAGAACAGGGAATGGAGTTTGTGCTTTGGACTCAGGTCCCTGCAATGAAAACCTATTAGATATAGGGGGAAATTGATGAATGCCAAGACACAATTGGATCTCCAAGAATCCACAGATGTTGAAAGGAGACCTGGATCTTCCTCCAGAGCTGACAGAGAGGAGAAGCCTTCTCCTAGAGCCAGAACTCTGAAATCAGACTTCTAGCATTCTAAATTATGAGGGAATAAATTTTTATTTGTTACAGTCATCCATTTGTGACATTCTGTTATAGCAGCATTAGATAATTAAGACAGATCCTTAGTGACTTCTCAGTTTAAGTGAGTTCTATAAAACATTTAAGAAAATAAAACATCATGTATATGGCTTATACATTTTTAAATTTGGTTCTTTTAATTATATCAAAGGAATATGGGATAATATGTTGGCATTTTATCACACTTAGTCAAACAATAGTGTGAATCTATAGTTATAATAACCAAAACTGAGCATAAAAGACCTTCTCAGGTATGTGAAGAAGAGATTTATCATGTAATGTAATGTAAGGCTATATCAGTGGAGTACAACATGATAGTGGCTGGTAGTGATTATAGCTCATATTCCACCATTGGCTCCATGGCAATCTCTCTCAGAATTTTAAGTGCTCCTCTCTGTTGTGGAGACACATTTTTTTTTTTCTTTTCTTTTTTTTTTTTTTTTTTTTT
>NW_006921815.1:4710096-4718196 GCF_000298275.1 Orycteropus afer afer
TACCTTTTTATAATCCCAACAGAGGTGTAAGAGTTTTCCAACAACTCTATATCCTCACCACCATTATTGTGTTCTTTTTTTTAAAATGTCATTGTTATTGCTGAGGTGAGATGGTAAGCTCATTGCTGCTTTGATTTGCATCTCTCTAAAGGCTAATGTTCAAGAACATTTTTCATGTGTTTACTGGTCACGTGGATGTCTTCTTTAGTGAAGTATCTGTTCATTTTTCCTCTGCCCATTTTTTAATGATCATCTTATTCAAATTGTCGTAACTTTATAGCATTTTGCAACAATTTAAAGCAAACCTCCTTGCTCTCATTTTTTAAAGATTGACTTGAAAATTCTACATTGCTATGATACATATCTTTCTTTACACTTTTTTTCCCATCATAAAAAGAAAATGTTCGATTGTCTTTATTTTAAAAGATTTAGTCTTCAAAAATTATGAGATTGATATCAGTCAATATAGGTTCAATAATCACAGACCTAGTTATATTTTAGTAGAATACGAGAACAGAGAATGAGAATATAAAGATACAGAATGTACCTATCTGAACCCGTTTATAATAACCCTAGAGTCTACCTGGTATAACAAGTAGAATATTATTTGCTGATGATAATGATTGTTTATACTTCACAAATTGTGAGCAAATATTTTCTGTTAATGGAGTTTATTTACTTTTCCTAACTAAACTAATGCTGGTTGATATTTTTAATGGTTTACACTTTTGAAATATTCCCTATCAGTTTTTTCCTCTGAAGCATTTTAACTGCATTCCCTATGCAAAGCTCTTCAGCTACTTTTACCAGTACTGAACACTTTCCTTAAATAAATGAGTGCTTAAAGGAATGAAAACTTTCTCTTGTAAATATAGAAATATTTTAATGGTGAACAAAGTTTTCTACTTTCTAAAATTTCCAAATCAATATAGTGATACAACTTTTGGATAGATTTTCAAAATTATATTGGAAATACACAGCAAGTAATGTTTTAGAGCAATAGTCAGTGAATGAGAACCTTAAACAATTAAATTAGGAGTTCACACCACTGTCTATAAATCTCATATTAAACTCCAATTTTGAGATAAATATTTTTGATGTTTTGTAATTTATAAAATGCTATCACACATTATTTCAATTGTGGATTTTCATGAGGTGTGAATTTAACTTAAGCAATATAATTACAGCTAAAATATAAAATAAATAAGATTTCTTCACTAGGAAAAAAGATGTTTCATTTTAAAATTATCTGACAATGAATAATATTTATTACATTTTTTATGAATAATACTTATATTTAGATTTTTTTAACATTCTCAAAAGGCAGAGCACTGCTCCCACAAGAGTTACTTAGTCTTTTTGATGGTTAAAATAATCAGTATTTCAAAAAATAAATGTTCCACCTGTCTGTTTAAAGAGCATGCCCAATGTTCTCCAAAGAAGTCCTCTGTCTTTTGTGAAATGGCTTGAATTCTCTGAAATAAAATCTTGTGCTAAGTCTGAGAATAGTGAAGTTAGAGTTTCTTTTAAAGATCCTTGAGCCTTGCTCCTCAAGAGATTGAATTTCAAAGTACATGATGTATTCCTCTTCTACTCTCAGCATGACCTCAGAGACAGTTAGACTCTTTTAATGTTTTAACTTTGTTGAAGAGACTTAGAAGTTTAAAACATTCCAACATGAGGGCTATAAGTAGGATGGCAAATGGGATATTTTCAGGGTTGGGCTAACTTTGAAGCAAAACATGAATGATATTTATAGAGTAATAAAATCTAATATAAAAGGCTATGCCTATAGGTCAGTAAACATTTTGTTAAATTTGAAAGATTTTAATGATTAGGGCAAGTAGTGCATTCCATTACCATCTTTTTGTTACTACCAAAACTGATAGTCTCAAAACTCTTCCCAGTTTTACTTGACTAAGGGTATTTTTTGCAATGTTGACCCTAAAGGAACCAGAATATTACTTTGTATCATGGGCTGTATTTTGGGGGATGTCAGTGAAGTGTTACATTTAGTATATTTGATTGGCTTTTCATTTTCTGACAGTTGAAGTATTTCATGCACAATTTAGCATTGTGTCAATAAGGGATAAGAAAGTCAGTGATGGACAACAGGGTTTTAAATAATTACATGAAATTTTATGTAAAATTTATTGGAAAAGAAAGGCATAGTAAATTAATTTTAACTATTTATTTTGTACTAATTTTAAAAGTTGAAGCCCTAGAACACAGTCAATTATCAGGATTTTCTTGCAGCTACAGTGATAAACCTAAGTCATGATTAATATGTACACTCTCTCTTTTGATACCTTGATTTTAAATTGTGATGTTATGTGATTTGAACACATTAGCCTCATATCTTTATTAAGGTTAAGTATAAGTAAATTTCCAAGTAAGTTTGCATAAAAAGTTGTCTAGATTGTTCTTCATCTTCTTTGATAATTGATATGTTGATTTTAAATATGAAATCCTATCATCTCCATTAAATTTTATCTTGTTTGTATGGAACAAAATTCTTCTAGTGTAATATTTGAATTCTGCATAATTATAACTCACAGATATTTATCATCCACCAATTATACAAATTTGCTGTTTATCTTTACAAAAGCATTAAAGAAAACATAGAGAAAGTTATACAGCCCATAATTTAAGTTCAGAGATATAGCTTCATTATAGTTCATTTTCATACTCTGCTTTCTTTCATTTAATCATTAATTATAAAATGGTCATTAAGTACCAATTCTATACTAGGCACAGCTCTAACTGCTGCCTGAGACAAAACCAAATAAGACCTGTCTTTTCCTTCAAAGAGCTTTTATTATTGACCATGTGTTTTATAACTTTTTTCCTTCACTATTTACTCAAATATTTAGCATGTATTTGCTATGTGATCATCACTTTTTAAAAATTTTATTTTCAGAGAGCAAAACAAGGAGCAAAGAAGATGAGGTCCCTTACTTCCCAGAAATTGAGTTTGACTCATGGTGGCCTTATGTACAACATAACAAAATGTGACCTTGTCTTGTGCCACCTTTATGATTGTTGATATCATGATTGTCAATCCATTTTAACAAGGGTTTCCAGCATTTTCACTGATTTTCTACTTTACCAATCATGATGTCTTTTACTTGCAATTGGTCTTTCCTGGAGACATGTCTAAAGCAAATAGATGAAATCTCACCATCTTTGCTTTTAAGAAGCACTCTGTCTGTGTACCTTCTAAAATTGATTTCTTTGTTTTTTAGCAGTTCATGTTCATGGTATGTTCAATATTTCTCACCAACACCACAATTTGAACAATCAATTATTCATATGTGTGCTTTTTCCATTAACAAGCCTATGAGGTGATTGATTGGGTAGTGGGTTGAATTAGGTTCACCAGAGTCATTAAAGTGATATCTTTCCTTTTTAAAATTTTGAAGAGGTCTTGCACCACAGATTTGTCCTATGAAATATGTAATATTATTTTGTGTTATGCTTATATGGACATCATTGATTTTCAATTCAAGTAGAATGTAATTCTTGACAATTTAATTTTTTCTCCATTTATCATGATGTCCTCATTGGGAAGATTTTCATTTTCTTCACTTTCTTGAATAATCTGAATTAAAGGTTGTAGTCTTGGGCTTTCATCAATATGTGTTTCAAATCACCTTCATCTTTGTCAAGGAAGGTAGTGTCATCTGCACATCACAGATTGTTAATAGTCCTCTTCCAATCGTGACACCATGTTGTTGTTCATATGGTTCAGCTTCTCAGATTATTTCTTCAGTGTGCAGATTTTATTAAGAAGGTGAAAGCATAAGCCTTGCCACACAATTTTTTTTTCCCAATATTCAACAAAATATCCCTTTGTTCTGTTCAAGGTGTGCCTCCTGACTCTTGACAGATTCCATATGAGCACAATTCAGTGTTCTAAAATTCCCAGTTTTTATAATGTTCAAAATTTGTCATGATCCACAAAGTTGAATATCTTTGGGTAATCAATAAAATAAAGGTAAACATCTTTCAGGTATACTTTGCTCCCAGTCAAAATCCATCAGACATCAGCAATGTTGTTCCTTAGTCTACATCTGAGTGTGATATATGCTTTAATTAAGAGAATGGGAATATCATTCATGCCTATGAGAGAAACATCCAATGTTGGTTTGAAGGTCAAGAAAGATGTTTTGACAGATTTGGCCTGTAAGCTGAAATAAAAACAAACAATATTAAAACAACTGCCAAGTAGAAAATGAGTAAGCACAAGAAATTAATGTGAGAATATATATTCCAAAGCTTGGGGGTGAGGTGAGAGGAATAGAAAGTAGCTTATTATAATTGTAGGGAATGGAAAGTGAGAGAAATTCATGTGTAGGGATGGTTGGAAAGTAAAAAAGAGAATGGTGAAAATCTGAGACTGAAATAAATTAATCTATAAATATAAGCAGAGATCACATTATGAAAGAAGTATCAGTTACTTCAAAGAGTTCTCAATTCTTTCTGAGGGCACTGTTGTTGTTGTTGTTAGATCTGTTGACTTAACTCTGATTCATAGTATTGTCATGTGTAACAGAATAAAACATTGCCTGGTCTTACATCATACTCAGAACAGTAAGTATATTTGAGTACATTGTTGCAACCACTGTGCCAATCTATCTTGTCAAATATTTCCTCTTTTCCTCTGACCCTCTAATTTATCAAGCATGATAGTCTTCTCCAGTTATTGGTTCTTCTGATAAAATGTCCAAAGTACCTTCAAAGGAATGGTTGGGCTGTATTTCCCCCAAGACAAATTTGTTTGCTCTTCTGGAAGTCCATGGTATAATCAATAGTCTTTGCCAATATCACTATTTGAATCTGTCAATTCTACTTTAGTCTCTTTTTCATTGACCAGCTTTCTCATGCATATGAGACAACTGAAAACACCATGGCTTGGGTCATGCACACCTTAATCATCAAAGTGACATCTTTGCTTTTTAATATTTTAAAGAGATCTTTGCAGCAGATTTGTCCAATGTGGTATGAAAAATAAATATAAAAGTGACCTAATTAGAAATAATTTCTAAACTGATAATATGGACCTAGAATTGAGATTCATTGAGGAGGAAGAATCAGGATTATGACAAGTAAAGAGATTTGTAAGTGGCTGTTTCAGGAATCCTAGTGAGAGATAATGTGGATTTATCCCGTACTAGGGTGATGTGGCCCGGAAGGTGAAAACCAGGTGGATAGGTGATATGGTGGGTTCAGAGTGGCTCGGAAAACAGGAGCCAGGAGGAGAGGTGGCAAAGTGGGTTTAGAATGGCTGAGAGATACCAGGAAGTGACTGGAGTGGTTTGGAACAACTAAAAGAGATAAACTTGTCTGTCAGTTTTTCATACTATGGTGGCTTGCATGTTGCTATGAGGCTGAAGGCTATGCCACGAGTATTTGAAATGTCACCAGGGTTACCCATGGTGAACAAGTTTCAGGTGAGCTTCCTGACTAAGACAGACTCAAAA
Organism: Orycteropus afer afer; assembly: GCF_000298275.1. Taxonomy (NCBI): domain Eukaryota; kingdom Metazoa; phylum Chordata; class Mammalia; order Tubulidentata; family Orycteropodidae; genus Orycteropus; species Orycteropus afer. The sequence goes on from NW_006921815.1 coordinate 4,715,580, forward strand.
GAAGGAAGTGGCCATTCACTTTTCAAAGTTGTCAGAATTGAAATGAAATGGAATCCATAAAGATAAATATCCTAGGCATTAATGAGTTGAAGTGGATTGATTTTGGCCATTTTCAATCCCCCAATTATATGATCTACTATACCAGGAACAAAGAATTGAAGAGGAATAGCATGGCATTCATCATCACAAAAGGTGTATCAAGATCTGTCCTGAAGTACATTGCTGTCAGCGATAGGATAACATCTATACACCTACAAGGAAGACCAGTTAATAGTACTATTATTCAAATTTATGTACCAACCACCAAAGCCAAAGATGAGGACATTGAAGATTTTTTACCAACTTCTGCAGTCTGAAATTGACTGAACATGCAATCAATATATGTTAATTATCATTAGTGATTGGAATTCAAAAGTTGGAAAGAAAGAAAAATCACTGGTAGTTGGAAAATACGGTCTTGGTGATAGAAATAATACTGGAGATCACATGACAGAATTTTGCAAGACCAACAGCTTAGTCATTGCAAATACCTTTTTTCAACAACCCAAATAGTGGCTATACATGTGAACTTCACCAGATAGAGCACACAAGAATCACATTGACTACATCTGTGGCAAAAGGCATTGGAGAAGCTCAATATCTTCAGCCAAAACAAAGCCCGGAGCTGATTATGGAACAGATCATCAACTGCTCATATGTAAGTTCAAATTCAAGTTGAAGGCAATAAAAACAAGTCCATGAGAGCCAAAGTATGACCTTGATTAAAACTCTCCTGAATTTTGGGACCATTTAAAGAATACATTTGATTCATTGAATACCAATGACTGAAAATCAGAGAAATTGTGGCATGACATTTAGAACATCATCCATTAGGAAAGCAAAGGTCAGGTTCCAGTAAGATGGTGGAACAGGCAGACAAACTGCACAGACTATCTTCAACACAGAAAAGGGAAACTAATTAACACAGATACAGAAGATCATCCTGGAGCCCTGAGCTTTAAAAGAAAGATACAAAAGTGGACTAAACTCCAACTAATAGAAGAACCTGAGTGAAAATCCTGAAAAAGGAGATGCATGGAGCTGTGGTTTGTCAGTGATCCTGATGGCACAGACAGCTTTGATATCGCCAAGTGTTGTTGTTGTTGTTATGTGCTGTTGAGTCGGACCTGACTCATAACAACCCCTCCTTGGGTTTCCAAGGCAGTGTCACTACTGAAGTAGATAGCCCCACCTTCCTTCCAAAGAGTGGCTGGTGGATTTGAACTGCCAGCCTTCTGGTTAGTAGTCAAGTACCTTAGGCACTATGCTACAAGAGACCTAAGAATTAACCTAAAAATGGTCCTACTATCCAGAGGTTGCACAGAGAATTACATTAGTGGCTGGTGATTAAAAGGAGAAGTAGTGAAGAAGGAGATGGGCTGAACTATGGACTTTTGACTGTCTGAAGGAAAGATCCATTTTGAATGTTTGCAAGTGACTCAACCATTTTGAATATTTAAAGTGACAGGGTTCTCTCAGATTCAAGGCATTTGACTGCGAACCAGAAGCCCGGCATTTCAAACCCACCAGCCATTCCTTGGAAGGAAGATTGGGCAATCTAGTTCCATAGAGATACTGACTTGGAAACCCAAGGAGGGGTTGCTGTGAGTCAGGATTGACTCAACAGCAGTGATTTTCATTTTGATTCAAGAACAGGCTCCACTTTCTGGGACTACAAGGACATGCCAGACATTGAACACTGCAAAGGTGCTTATACCCCACACCCTCTTGGTGAATGGAGGTGCAACCATCCCTCACTCAAACCCACCATCTGGATCAGCAGGGATTCCATCTCAATCTGTGTGCACTGATGGAGCCTGGGTGCCCTGCTCTGCCATGCCTAGATTTTTTTTTTTTTTTCTGGCTTGTTGGTATTTGTCTGTTTTAAAATTATTATTATTATTATTATTATTATTATTATTATTATTATGGTAGTTCACCCCATTCCATCTTTTCAAGGTATTTTTCCCATTTTTTTCTTCATTATTTTTCTACTGTACCTCTTTTATCTTATTCCCTCCTCCCCAGATACTAGATTTCATTTTCTTTTCCTTTTTCTATTCATGTTTTTATTTGTTCATTTGTTTGTTTTTAAAGTAATCTTTAAATATTTTCTCTCATTTATTGTCTTTCCTCTCTCTCTCTCTCTCTCTTTTTTTTTTCTTTTTCTTTTTTCTTTTTCTTTTTTCTTTTTCTAGTGATTGTTCTGGTGTGTTTATGCAGCGTATATTTGTTGTCTTTTTGCTATTATATTTTTGATGGTTCTTCAACTGTTGTTTTTGTCTAACTGAGTGGGAGAAAATAACCATGCCTATACAAACCAACCACACTCACAAATCCTGTCACTCCACTTAGTGATTGAAAAGCACAACTTCCTTCTGCACCAACTTACCAAAGACAAATGACCACAAATAAGAGCCAAACTCACCCTTGACTCCTCTTCAGAAACAGTTAACAGAGATCTGTGTGACCACTCTCATACTCTTTCACACCCACTGGGAAGCAGGTGTTGAGTGCATAAGTGTTGTCAACTAATGAACAGAGAAGCACAGTACCCTGTTTACTCAGACACTTCCAC
>NW_006921815.1:4718296-4720729 GCF_000298275.1 Orycteropus afer afer
CTGCATTGTAAATTTTGGTCAATGACATGAGACAAAGTATATGTGAACTGCTGTTTGTTATATAATGTCCTTCTTTATCTCTTCACCCAAATCCTTCCACAAAAAAAAAAAAAAAAGAAATTCGTAGGCAAATCACTCCAAGATAAAATCATCAATTAAATATACATACATTAAGTCACAATGTATTGGAGACAACAGACCATCACAGTCCACAAAAAGAATCAAGATAAAATGGTAGAAACAAGAGAGCAGGATACAGACCCAGACACATCCCTGAAGAAGAAGCAGCACAGGAACTCCCTGATAAGGAATTCAAACGAATTATACTTAGGTATCTTAAAAGGATTGAGAGGCAGATCAAATAAAACAATGACAAAATTAAGGAAAACACAGACAAAACCTTAAAACACTTTCAGAAGAAAATACAAGAACAAAATTTAAAAAATAAATGAAAAATTAGATACAGTACAAAATCTACAGATAGAAATCCAGAAGATTAATACTAAATTTTGAGATAGATAACACATTTAAAGGCAAAGAAATACAATTGAATCAAAAGAAGACAGAATTAATGAGATTGAAGATAAATGCCTAAATACTTCTTTGGAAAGGGATCAATCAGAAAAAAAGATCAAAATAAAGTGAAGAAAGTCTAAGATTTATGAGGGATACCATCAAAAGGCCTAAGGCATTTGACTGCTAAGCAGAAGGCTGGCAGTTCAAACCCACCAGCCACTCCTCAGAAGGAAGACTGAGCAGTCTACTTCTGTAAAGATCTTGTCCCAGAAACCTAAAGAATGGTTGCCAAGAGTTGAATTGACACAAAGACATTGTGTTTGGTTTGGTAACCAGAATTCCAGAACAGGGAGAGAAATATGAAACCATTGAGAAAATTGTCCATGATTTGTTGAAAAGGACTTCCCTGATGTGATAAAAGATAAGAATATATCCATTCAAGAAGTCCAATGAACCCCAAGTAGGATGGACCCCAAAAGAAAATCACTAAGACATATCATCATCAAACTCACCAAAAACAAAGAGAAAGAAAGAATGCTGAAAGCAGCATGGGAAAAATGAAGTTACCTACAAAGAAAATCAATAAGACTAAGCTCAGATTTCTCAGCAGAAACTATGCAGGCAAGAAGGCAATAGGATTGTTTATATAATACCCTGAAAGAGAAAAATTTCCAACCAGGAATTATATACTCAGCAAAATTGTCCCTCAAATATGATGGTGAAAATAGAAGATTTGGAGATAAGCAAAAATTAAGAGAATTTGTTAAAACCAGATTGACCTTACAAGAGATACTAAAGGTAGTCTTTTGAACAGAGAACCCATAATAGAAAACAATGACTGACTATTAATACACAAGATGATATAATCCAGAAACCAAAACATCTATGGAAGTGTCCATAATAAAATAAGCTTACAAGATTGTAAACAGGGAAGCAGAGTCATCAATTGGCAAACAAGGACAACTACAAACCAAAAAAAGGGTGGGGGGAAATGTAGTTTCAGAACATCTAAATACTGGGAAGTCAAGAGAGTTTCAAGATAGAATGGGACTTCCTAAACTTGGGGAGAGAATTATAAATCACAGAGAATCCTCAAAGAAAATCTTCATATGATAAACCTTTACCAAATACTAAAAGAACAGCAATGAAGGGAATGATAACACTACTCAGAAACAAAGGAGCTCAGCAGAGAAAATTATATGGAACAAAGAAACCAGGAACACCATGAAAAATCACAGCAAAATGACAGCAACAAATTCATACTTGTTGATAATTACACTCAATGTCAATGGAGTCAATAAATGCACGACTCAAGAAATGGAGAGTTGCAGACTGAATAAGAAAACATAACACATGAATATGCCACTTACAAGAGATACACCTTAGAGAGGAATGCAAAAATAAACTAAAAATCAAAGGTTGGAAGAAGATATATCAAGCAAATGGCAACCAAAAAAGAGGAACAGTGGCAATATTAATTTCTGATCAAATTGACGTTAAGGCAAAAAGCATCATACGAGACAAGGAAGGTCATTATATAATGATTAAAGGATCAATTGAGCAAGAAGATATATCTATAATAAATATCTATGGGCACAATGAAACAGCCCCAAAATACAGAAATCAGACAATTAGAGCTGAAAAAGCAAATAGAAGACTCCACAGTCATAGTGTTGTTGTTGTTGTTGTTATGTGCTGTCAAGTAGGACCAGACTCATAGCAACCTCTCCTTGGGTTTCTGAGTCAGTATCACTACAGAAGTAGATTGCCCCATCTTCCTTCCGAGGAGTGGCTGGTGGGTTTGAACCACCAGCCTTCTGGTTAGCAGTCAAGTATCTTAGGCACTATGCTACCAGATCATCATAAATGAAAGACATTTGAAAACAAAGCAAGAGCCAATTGCATAATCTCATTATG
>NW_006921815.1:4720829-4724092 GCF_000298275.1 Orycteropus afer afer
CTTCCGAGGAGTGGCTGGTGGGTTTGAACCACCAGCCTTCTGGTTAGCAGTCAAGTGCCTTAGGCACTAAGCTATCAGAGCTTTTACAGTCATAGTAGGAGATTTTAATGCTTCACTTTCAATGAAAGATAGAACAACTGGAAAGAAACTCAACAAAGACACAGAAGAACTAAACAATACAATCCATCAGCCTGACTTTATAGACATCGATAGAACACTTCACTCAACAATAGCACAATACACATTCTTTTCCAGTTCACATGGAACATTATCCACAATAGACCATATGTTAGGACCTAAAGCAAGCCTTAATAAATTTAAAAACATTGAAATACTGCAAAGCATCTTCTCAGATCACAGTGTTATAATTAAAAATCAATGGAAGGAAGATCAATGCAGAAAGAGCAAACACATGGAAAGTGGCCACCACCTTCCTTAAGAATAAATGGATAATAGAAGAAATAAAAAATGAAATTAAAAAATTCCTTGAATGAAACAAGAATGAAAATACAACATACCAAAATCTTTGGGACAAAGCAAAAGCACTAATCAGAGGCCAATTTATCATAATAAATCAGACATAGAAAAAGAAGAAAGTCAAAGTCAACACCTTAAACCAAAATCTCCAACAATTAAAAGAACAGCAAGAAAATACTATAGTCACCAGAAGAAAAGAAACAATAAAGATTTCAGCAGAAAAAAAAAAAAAAAGCAACAGAAATTAGAAAGATAATGGAAAGAATCAACAAGACTAGAAGTTAGTTTTTGAAAAAATTAATAAAATTGACAAACCACTGGCAAATTTAACACAGGAAAAGAGGGAGAGAATACAAATAACACAAACAAGAAACAAATTGGGCAAAATCACAACAGAACCAAGTGAAATAAAGTGGATATGATCAGGATGCTAGAAGAACTGTACTCCAACAAATTAGAAAATCTAGAAGAAATGGACAAATTTCTAGAAACCACTACTTACATGAACTAACACAGACTAATGTGGAAAAGTTGAACAGATCCATAATAAAAGAAGAAATTGAACAGGTCATAAAAAAATTACTAACAAAAAAAGTCTGTTCCCAGATGATTTTACTGCAGAATTCTACCAAATGTTCAGAGAAGAAATGACACCAATCTTATTCAAACTATTCCAAAATGCAAAAAAGGATGAAATCCTCTCTAATTCATTTTCTGAAGCAAGTATAACCTGGATACCAAAACCAGGCAAAGACATCACTCAAAAGGAAAACTGCAGACCAATATCCCTCATGAACATAAATGTAAAAATCTTCAAGAAAATCCTATCCAATAGGCTCCAGCAACATGTCAAGAAAATAATTCATTATGACCAAGTGGGGTTCATATAAGGTATGCAAGGATGTTTCAACATTAGAAAAACAATCAAAATAATTCATCACATAATGAAAACAAAAGAAAAGAACCACATGACCATATCAATCAATGTGGAAAAGACATTTGATAAAATCTAACACCCATTCCTGATCAAAACTCTCAGCAAAATTGTAATAGAAGGGACATTTCTCAAAATAATAAAGGGCATGTATGTAAAACCAACAGCAAATATAATTCCCAATGGAGAGAGAGTGAAACCATTCCCCTTGAGAACAGGAACCAGACAAGGATGCCCTCTATCACCACTTCTATTCAACATTGTATTGAAAATCCTAGCCAGGGCAATAGGGCAAGTAAAGAGAAATCAAAGGCATCCAAATTATTCAGGAAGAAGTAAAACTATCACTATTTGTTGATGATATATATGATCCTACACCTAGAAAACACAAGAGACTCAGAAAAAGTCTACTGGAACTAACTGAGAGATCTAGCATAGTGATAGGATACAAGTTCAACATATAAAAATCAGTTGGATTCCTCTACACCAGCAAAGAGATTGTTGAAAAGGAAATAAGGAAATCAATACTATTCACGTGATTCCTAAAAATATTAAATACTTGGGAATAAAACTCACTAAGGACACAAAGGGAGCTCTGGAAGCATAGTGGCTAAGGCACTTGACTGCTAACCAGAAGGCTGGCAGTTCAAACCCACCAGCCACTCCTTGGAAGGAAGGTTGGGCAATCCTACTTCCGTAGTGATACTGCCTCGGAAACCCAAGGAGGGGTCGCTATGAGTCGGGGCTGACTCGACGGCAAATAACAACAACAACAACAAGGACACAAAAGACAGACCTGTACAAAGAAAACTAAAAATCACTACTCCAGGGAACCATGAGAGATCTACATAAATGGAAGAACATACCATGCTAATGGATAGGAAGATTGAACATTGTGAAAATGTCCATTGTACCCAAAGCAATCTATAAATTCAATGCAATCCCAATCCAAATCCCATGAACGTTCTTTAAAGATATGAAAAAAAAAAAAAAAAAAATCACTAACTTTATATGGAAAGGAAAGAGACCTCAGATAAGCAAAGCACTATTGAAGAAGAAAAACAAAGTAGGAGGTCTCACATTGCCTGATCTCAAAACCTATACAGCCAGGGGTTCCAGCAAGATGGCGGACTAGGCAGAAAGACTGCACAGACCCTCTCCAACAAAGAAAAGGGAAAAAAAAAATAACACAGACACAGACGATAATCTTGGACCCCTGAGCCTTGAAGGGAAGGATATAGAAGTGGACTAAACCTCAATTAGCAAAAGAATTTGCATGAAAATACCAAAAAAGGAGAAATACGGAGCTGTGGTCTGGCAGCGATCCTGAGCAATCCTGATGGCACAGACAGCTTGGACATTCCCGAGTGGTGGTAGGACCTAAGAATTAACCTAAAATCACCCTGCTAGCCAGGGACTGCATGGATGACTGGGCATGGTGGCTAGAGAACAAAAGGAGAAGGTGAAGAGAAAGGTGGGCTGAGCTGTGGACTTTTGCTGGTCTGGAGAGTGCTGCCATTTTGAAGGTTTAAAAAGTGGCTTGACTATTTTGGATATTTAAAGAGAAAGTGCTCTCACAGATTCCTGGGGCTTAAGAACACATTCTACTTTCCAGCAACCCCAGGGACACTCGGGACCTGCAAGACTGAAAAGGTATGACATTCCTGTTACTCTTATACCCCACACTCGCTTGGTGAATGGAGGTGTGGCCACCCCCCACTCTCACCTACCTTCTGGGTTCAGAACTCAATCACAGTCCGTGGTGGAGCCTGGGTGCCCTTCTCTGTCCTCCACTTTTTTTTTTTTTTTCTCATTTTTCTTTTACTTTTTTCTTTTTCGCTTTTTTTTTTTT
>NW_006921815.1:4725892-4727050 GCF_000298275.1 Orycteropus afer afer
ATCCAATTAAAAAATGGGCAGAAGACATGAATAAACACTTCACCAAGGGGAATATTCAAGCGGCCAACAAGCATATGAAGAAATGCTGACGATCATTAGCCATTAGAGAGATGCAAATGAAAACAACAATGAGGTACTACATTGCTCCAGCACTAGTAGCAAAGTTCAACAAGGCAGAAAATAACAAATGCTGGAGAGGTTGTGGAGAGTTTGGGACTCTCATACACTGTTGGTGGGACTGTAAAATGGTAAAAACATTGCAGAAAGCAATGTGGCGATTCCTTCAAAAGTTGGAACTAGAAATACCATTTGACCCAGCCATTCCATTACTAGGTATATACTTTAAAGAAGTGAGAGCCATGACAAAAACAGACATATACACACCCATGTTAATCACAGCACTATTTACAATAGCCAAAAGATGGAAACAACCTAGTTGCCCATCAACTGAGGAAGGAATATCCACATTATGGTACATACACACAATGTAATACTATGCAATGCTAAAGAATAATTTAGAATCTGCAAAGCACCACATAATGTGGATGAACTTGGAGGACATTAAGCTGAGTGAAGTAAGTCAATCACAAAAGGACAAATATTGTATTTGTCCATTATTGTAAAAGTTAAGGAAAGGTTTATCTATAGAAGGAAATTTTCTTTCTTAGTTACCAGGGGTGGGAGGGGAGGAGAGTGAAGGTGGTTAGATAGATAGAGATAAGTATTGATTTGGGTGAAGAGAAGGGCAACGTACCAAATGTGAGTGATCAATATGTCACCATGGAGGATGAGAAAGACATAGAGAGGTACACCAGAGGTACAGACAAGAAATATGAACCCTTTTGCATATACACTACTGTGTTGTCAGTGAAGGCAAACATGGGTATATGGATGGATAGATGGGTGGAGAAGCTAAATGATTAGGTATGTCTATGAAATGAGGAGTGTATCCAAGAACATATATAGGGTTGGCAGACAATGGTCCTATAAGTTTTAATGAATGATTAGAATTCCCAGGTGTATAGTAGAGCTGACAATGGGCAAGGTTGTGGTCACTGCTTGGTCACAGCCAGCTACCCAGAGGGACCAAGTAGTTGAAATTACAGGCTTCGGACCATAGTCACAGGGGACATCAAGCTCAATTGGCATAACATACTA
>NW_006921815.1:4728150-4732833 GCF_000298275.1 Orycteropus afer afer
TAGGTCTGTACCTACCACCATATACAAAAATTAATTCCAGATGGATCAAAGACTTAAATGTGAAATCTAAAAGTGTAAAGTTCCTCAAGGAAAAATAAGGCAAATATTGGAGCCCTAATATATACCATAAATAGACTATAAAGCATAAACCAAAATGCACAAACTGTAGATCACCTACATGAATGGGACTTCTAAAAATTAAATTTTTATGTGTTTCCAAAAACTTCTCCAAAAGAGTGAAAAGAGAACGTACAAATTCGGAAAAAAAATAGTTGGCAATGACATATCTGTCAAGACTTATGTCTAAAATTTATAGAACGCTCCAACACCTCAACAACAAAAAGACAAATAATCCAATTAAAAAAGTGGATAGAAGACATAAACTGACACTTCATCAAGGAAGATATTCAGGCAGACAACACACACATGAAGAAATGTTCACAATAATTAGCCATTAGAGAGATGCAAATCAAAACAACAATGAGATAATATCTTGTCCCAGCACTGTAGCACAGGTCAATAAGACAAAAAACAACAAATGCTGGTGAAGCTATAGAGATATGGACTCTCATACACTGCTGTTTTGGGACTGTAAAATGATACAATCACTATGCAAAGCAGTGTGGTGATTTTTAAAAAGTTGAAAGTAGAAATAATATTTGTTTCAACAATCCCATTACTAGGTATATATCCTAAAGAAGTAGAGCCAGGAAAAAAACAGATATATGCACACCCATGTTTAGGAAGGAAAACCAGTTAATACTACTCTTAATTAAATTTATGCACCAACCACCAAAGCCAAAGAACAAGAAAGTGAAGATTTGTATCAATTTCTGCATTCTGAAATTGATCAAATGTGCAATCAAAATGTGTTAATTGTCACTGGTGCCTGGAATGCAAAAGTTGGAATCAAAGAAGAATCACTGGTTGTTGGAAAATTTGGCCTGGTGACAGAAATAATGCTGGAGATCACATGATAGAATTCTGAAAGACCAAGACTTATTCATTGTAAATGTCTTTTTCAACAGCACAAATGGTGGCTATATAAACGGATTTTGCCAGATGGAATACACAGGAATCAGACTGACTACATATGTGGCAAGAGGTGATGGAAAATGCAATATCTTCAGCAAAAACAAGGCCAGGAGCTCATTGTGGAACAGATCATCAACTGCTCATAAGCGAATTCAACTTGAAATTGAAGACAATTAAAACAAGTCCACGAGAGCCAAAATATGACCTGGAATATATCCCTCCTGAATTTAGAGACTATCTAATGAATATATTTGATGCATTGAACACCAATGACTGAAAACCAGAAGAATTGTGGGATTGTGTCAGGAATATCATCAATGAAGAAACCAAGAGGTCATTAAAAAGATAAGGAAGGAAGAAAAGACCAAAATGGATGTCAGAGGAGACTCGGAAACATGTACTAGAGCAAAGAGTAGTTAAAGCAAATGGAAGAAATTACAAGAAAAAAGAGCTGAACAGAAGATTTCAAAGAGCAGCTCGAGCAGACAAAGCCAATTAGTATAATGAAATGTTCAAAGACCTGGAGTTATAAAACCAAAAGTGAAGAACAGGCTCAGCATTTCTCAAGCCAAAAGAACTGAGGAAAAAATTTAAGCCTCGACTTTCAATATTGAAATATTTTATAGGCAAAATATTGAACAATCCAGGAAGCATAAAAAGAAGATTGGAGGAATACACAGAGTCATTGTACCAAAAAGACCTGGTTGATCTCCAAGCATTTCAAGAAGAGGCCTATGATCAAGAACCAATGGTATTGAAGGAAAAAGTCAAAATGGCACAAAAAGAATTGGCAAAGAACAAGGCTCCAGGAATTGATGGAATACCCATTGAGATGTTTCAACAAACAGATGCCCTGCTGGAGAAACTCACTTAGCTATGCCAAGAGATTTGTAAAACAGCTACCTGGCCAACTGACTAGAAGAAATCCATATTCGTACCCATTCCAAAGAAAGGTAATCCCACAGAATATGGAAATAATCTACCAATATCATTAGTATTGCATGCAAGTATATTCTTGCTGAAGATAATTCAAAAATGGTTGCAGGAGTATATCGATACAAAACTCGCAGAAATGCAAGTTGGTTTTAGGCGAGAATATGGAAGGAGGTATATGATTTCTGAAATCAGATAGATCTTGGTTCAAGGCAAAGAATACCAGAAAGATGTTTACTTGTGTTTTATTGACTATGCAAAAGCATTTGATTGTGTGGATCATAACATATTTTGGGTAACATTGAGAAGAATGGGAATTCAAGAAAAATTGATTGTACTCATGAGGAAGCTGTACATAGACCAGGAGGTTGTCATTCCAACAGAACAAGGGAACACTGTATGGTTTAAAATCAAGAAGAGAGAACATCAGGATGGGATCCTTTCATCATACTTGTTCAATCTGTATGCTGAGCAGATAATCCAAGAAGCTGGACTATATGAAGAAGAATGTGGCATCAGGATTGGAGAAATAATCATTAACTACCTGCAATATGCTGATGACACAGCTTTGTTGCTGAGAGTGAGGATGACTTGAGGCACTTACAGATGAAGATTGAAAAATACAGTCTGCAGTATGGATTACATCTTAATATAAAGAAAACAAAACATCCTCACAAAAGGACATATAAACAGCATCATGATAAAGGGAGAAAAGATAGTTGTCAAAGACTTCACATTGCTTGGTTCTACAATCAATGTCAAAGGAAGCAGCAGTCAAGAAGATGATGTATTGTTGTTGTTGTTATGTGTTGTCGAGTCGGACCTGACTCATAGTGACCCCTCCTTGGGTTTCTGAGGCAGTATCACTATGGAAGTAGATTGCCCCATCTTCCTTCTGAGGAGTGGCTGGTGGGTTTGAACCTCCAGCCTTCTGGTTAGCAGTCAAGTGCCTTTAGGCACTATGGTACATAGCACTGAGTAAATCAGCTGCAAAGGACCTCTTTCAAGTGCTGAAGAGCAAACATGTCTCCTTGAAGACTAAGATGTGCCTGACACAAGCCGTGGTATTTTCAATCATCTCATATGCATGTGGAAGCTGGACAATGAATGAGGAAGACTGAAGAAGAGTTTACACTTTTGAGTTGTGGTGCTGAGTAAGAATGTTGAGAGTACCATGGACTGCTAAAAGATTTAAGGAATCTGTCCCAGAGGAACCGCTGCAGGAATTCTCTTTGGAAATGAGAATGGCCAGACTTCACCTTACCTGCTTTGGTCATGTTGTCAGAAGGGAACATTCCCTGGAGAAGGATGTCATGCTGGGTGAGGTGGAGGATTGATGAAAGAGAGGAAGGCCCTCAATGAGATGGATTGACACAGTGGTTGCGGAGATGGGCTCAAGTATAACAAGGATCAGGGAGCTGGCACAGGACTGGGCAGTGTTTCATTCTGCTGTGCATAAGGTTTCTTTGAGTTGGAGATGTCTCAATGGTACCTAACCACAGCAACAACATGTTCATCACAGGACTATTTACAATAGTCAAAAGATGGAAACAACCTAAGTACCCATCAACAGAAAAATGGATAACAAAACTATGGTAAATACACACAATGGAATACTATGCAATCATAAAGAATAATGTAGGAACTGCAAAACACCACAAAACATGGATGAACATGGACGATATTATGCTGAGTAAAATAAGTCAATCACAGAAAGACAAATATTGTATTATTCCATTATTGTAAAAAGTCAAGGAAAAAAATCATACATGGAAGGAAATTACCTTTGTTGGTTCTAGGAGTGAGAAGGGAGGAGAGGGAATACTTCTAGTTATAGGCAAGTATTGATTTGGATGAAGGTAGGCACAGTGTACCAAATGTGAGTGATCAATATGGTAGCATTGAGGAAGAGGAAGATACATAGAGGTACACGGGAGGTAGAGACAACTAACATGAACCCTTTTGCACATATAGTACAGCATTGTCAGTGATGGCAAAAGTTGATATATGGGTGGATAAGTGGATAGGTGGATGGACAGGAGCTCTGGTAGCATAGTGCCTGAGGCACTTGACTGCTAACCAGAAGGCTTGCGGTTCAAACATACCAGCCATTCCTTGGAAGAAAGTTTGGGCAATCTACGTCTGTAGTGATATTGCCTCAGAAACCCAAGGAGGGGTCACTATAAGTTCAGGCCAACTTGACGACACATAACAACAACACCTATAGGCGGATGGACAGGCTGAACCATTCAGCATATCTATGCAAGGAGAAGTATGGCCCTAACTATTTATAGGTTTGGCAGACAATGTTTCTACAAGTCCATTTGTATATTTAGTAAGAATTTCCATATATATATTAGAGCTGACAAGGGATAAGGTTGTAGTCACTTCTGGGCCATGGCCAGCAACCCAGAGGGAGAGAGTAGTTGGACCTGTGGACTTGGAACTATATTCGCAGGAGACATTAAGATCAAATGGCAAAACATACTACACAAATCATTGTTCCACATTCTACTTTGGCGAGTAGTGACTGGGATCTTAAAAGTTTCCAAGTGGCCTTTTTGTTGTTGTTGTTAGGTACCGTCGAGGTGTTTGCGACTCATAGTGAACCCATGCACAGCAGAATGAAACATTGCCCGATCCCGCACCAGCTCCATGATCCGTGCTATACTTGAGCCCATCATCGCAGCCACTGTATCAATCCATCTCATTGAA
>NW_006921815.1:4733553-4735707 GCF_000298275.1 Orycteropus afer afer
CATTTTTCTTCATATAGTCCAGCTTCTCGGATTATTTGCTCAGCATATAGATTGAATAAGTGTGGAGAAAGGATACAACTCTGACACACTCCCTTTTTGATTTTAAACTATGTAGTGTCCCCTTGTTCCACTCGAACGACAGACTCCTGGTCAAGGTACAGTTTCCTCATGAGTACAATCAAGTGTTTGGGAATTCCCATTCTTCTCAATGTTAGCCATAATTTGTCATGATCCATGCAATCACGTATCTTTGCATAGTCAATAAAACACAAGTAAACATCTTTCTGGTATTCATTACCTTGAGCCAAGATCCATCTGACAACAGCTCAGATATCCCTTGTCTCACATCCTCTTCTGAACCCACCTTGCACCTCTGGAAGTTCTCTATCAATATACTGCTGCAAACGTTTTTGAATTATCTTCAGTAAGATCTTACTTGCATGCGATATTAATGATATTGTTCTATAATTTCCACTTTCTGTGAGATCACCTTTCTTTGGAATGGGTACAAATATGGATCTCTTCCAGTCAGTTGGCCAGGTAGCTGTCTTCCAAATCTCTTGGCATAACCGAGTGAGTGCCTCCAATGGGGCACACATTTGTTGAAATATCTCAATCGGTATTCCATCAATTCCCAGAGCCTTGTTCTTTGCCAGTTCTTTCAATGCAGCTTTCACTTCCCCCTTCAGTACTATTGGCTCTAGATCATATGCCACTTCCTGAAATAGATTAAGATTGACCACTTCTTTTTGGTACAGTGACTCTGTGTATTCCTGCCATCTTCTCTTGGTGTTTCCTGCATCATTCAAAATTTTCCCCATAGAATCTTTCAATATTGCAAATCGAGGCTTCAATTTTTTATTCAATTCTTTCAGCTTGAGAAATGCCAAGCATGTTCTTCCTTTTTGGTATTCAAACTCCAGGTCTTTGCACATTTCATTATAGTAATTGGTTTTGTCTGCTTAAGCTGCTCTTTGAAATCTTCTGTTCGGCTCTTTTATCTTGTCATTTCTTCCATTGGCTTTAGCTACTGTCTTCTCAAGGGCAAGTTTCAGATTCTCTTCTGTCAGCCATTTTGGTCTTCTCTTCTTTTCTCATTTTTAAGTGATCTCTTGCTTTCTTCATGGATAATATTCTTGATATCCTCCCACAAATCTTCTGGTTTTCAGTCGTTGGTGTTCAATGCATCAAATCTATTCTTAAGATGATCTCTAAATTCAGGAGGGATATATTCAAGATCATATTTTGGCTCTCTTGGACTTGTTTTAATTGTCTTTAACTTCAAGTTGAACTTGCATATGAACAGTTGATGGTCTGTTCCAGTCAGCTCCTGGCCTAGTTTTGGCTGAAGATATTGAGCTTTTCCACTGCCTCTTGCCACAGATGTAGTCAATCTGATTCCTTTGTGTTCCATCTGATGAAGTCCAAATGTAGAGCCGCCATTTGTGTTGTTGAAAAAAGGTGTTTGCAATGAACAAGTCGTTGGTCTTGCAAAATTCTACCATGCAAGTTCTAGCATTATTTCTGTCACCAAGGCCACATCTGGATTGCATGTTTGGTCAATTTCAGACTGCAGAAGTTGATAAAAGTCTTCAGTTTCCTCATCTTTGGCTTTGGTGGTTGGGGCATAAATTTGAAAAATAGTTGTATTAATGGTTCTTCCTTGTAGGCATAGGGATATTATCCTATCACTGATAGCATTGTACTTCAGGACTGATCTTGAAACATCCTTTGTGATGATGAATGCCATGCCATTCCTCGTCAAACAGTCATTCCCGGTATAGTAGATCATATGGTTGTCTGATTCAAAATGGCCAAAACCAGTTCATTTCAGCTCACTAATGTGGAAGATAACAATCTTTATGTGTTCCATTTCATTTTTGACAACTTCCAATTTTCCTAGATTCATACTTCATACATTACATATTCTGATAATTAGTGGATGTCTGCAGCTGTTTCTCTTCAATTTGAGTAGTGCCACATCAGCAAATGGAGGTCTCAAAAGCTTTACCTTATCCATAGGAGGAAGGCTGGGTTTCCTCAGATGATGCAGCTCTTACCCAGTCCTATTTTGAGAGCCTTCTAACCTAACCAGACTATTCATAAAGTTGTGTGGTAATGTATCAAACAGTGTTTCTTTGTTATTCATAAGGT
>NW_006921815.1:4737108-4742394 GCF_000298275.1 Orycteropus afer afer
CAGTTGTAATATTGAAAGATTCTCTGGGCAAAATGTTGACTGATGCAGGAGGCATCAAAAGAAGATGGAGGGAACACAGAGAGTCAGTATACCAAAAACAATTGGATATGTTCATCCATTTCAGAAAGTGGCATATGATCAAGAAACAATGGTATTGAAGGAAGAAGTTGAGGCTGCACTGAAGGAATTGGTGTAAAACAAGCCTCCAGGATTTGACAGAATACCCATTGAGATGTTACAACAAACAGACACCATGCTGGAGGCATTGCTTCAGCTATTCCAAGGGATTTGGAAGACAGCTACCTGACCAACTGACTGGAAGAGATCCATATTCATACCAATTCCAAAGAAGGGTGATCCTACAGATGGTTGAAATTATTGAACAATATCATTAATATGACACACAAGTAAAATCTTACTGAAGATAATTCAAAAGTAGTTGCAGCAGTGTATTGACAGAGAAGACCAGAAATGAAATCTGGATTCAGAAGAGGAAGTGGAATGAGGGATATCATTGCTCACGTAAGATGGATCTTGATTGAAAACAAAGAATACCAGAAAGATGTTTTCTTGACTATGCAAAAGCATTCTTTCAATTGTGTGGATCACAGCAAATAATAGACAACATCAAGAAGAATGGGAATTCCAACTCTTAATTGTGCTCATGGGGAACCTGTACATAGACTGGGACTCTCTCACTCAAACAGAACTAGGGGATCATGCATGATTTAAAATTAGGAAAGTAGTGTGTCAGAATTGTATCTTTTCACCATGCTTATTTAATCTGCATGCTGAGCAAATAATACAAGAAGCTGGACTATATGAGGTAGAGAGTGGCATTAAGACTAGAGAAAGTCTCATTAACAGACTGAGATATACAGATGACACAACTGTGCTTTCTAAATGTGAGGATGACTTGGAGAACCTACTGGTGAAAATTAGACTACAGTCTGCTGTATGGATTACACCTCAATATAAAGAAAACAAAAATTCTCGCAACTGGACCAATAAGCCGATTCACAATAAATGGGGTAAAGATTGACATTGTCAAAGACTTCATATTGGTTGGCTCTACAATCAAAATGCCAATGGAAGCAGCAGTTAAGACATCAAATAAGTAAGTGTATTGCATTGGGCAAATCCACTGCAAAAGACCTCTTTAACATGCTGAAGAGCAAAGATGTCTTCCTGAAGACTAAGGTGCACTTAATCCAAGCCATGGGAGCTCTGGTACCACAGTGCCTAAGGCATTTGACTGTTCAGCAGAAGCCTGGCCATTCAAACCCAGCACCTCAGAGAGAAGGTTGGACAATTTGGGCAATGCACTTCCATAGTGATATTACCTTAGAAATCCAAGGAAGAGTTGTTATGAGTTGAATCTGAATCAATGGCAGTGAGTTAGTTCATCTGAGCCATGGCATTTTCAATTACCTCATATGCATGTGAGAGACAGATGAATAAGGAAGACTGAAGAGTTGATGCTTTTAAGTTGTGGTGTTGGCAAAGAATGCTGAAAGTACTGTGGACTGCTAAAAGAACTAACAAATCTGTCTTGGAAGAATTGCATCTGGAAGGCTCCTTGGAAGTGAGAGTGGCCATACTTAGTGTCATGTTCTTTGGTCATGTTGTCAGGAGGGACCATTCTCTGGAGAAGGATATCATGCTTGGTGAATTGGATGGTTAACAAAAAAAGGGGAAGGCCCTCAACAAGATGGATTGCCACAGTGGCTGCAATGATGAGCTCAGGTATAGCAGGGGTTGTGAGGCTGGGACAGAACCAGGCAATATTTCATTATGTTGTACATAAGGTCCCTGTGAGTCAGAGATGACTCAATGGCAGCTAACAACAACAACAACAACAACAACAATGGTGGTAACAAGGAAGATGGAGAGCCATGGACTAATTTAAAAGGTATTTTTACAAGTTGTAGTCAACTAGAATTAGAGACTGATTAAATGTGAGTAGGGATTGTTGGGAGAGGTATTCTACCTTGGGCCTTGAGTGTTGTGTTTACAAAAAGCAGTTCCAAGGAATGAGATAACATGTTCCCCATTCATTTTCCCCAAACTGTTCTCCTGCGTGCATACATCTAGGCTCATTTCTATTGCCTAGTGATTTGAGTTTCATGAAGAACAGGTGTAAACCAAAGCTGTAATGATAATGTATGAATTAATTATAGGTCCCACCCCTGCCCTCTAATCCAGAAGTCTTGCGTCTTCAGCTAGTACTCATTTAAAAGTAACAGACAAGCTTGTTAGCTTACCAACAAGATAAAATCCCAGACTCTTCAGAGTTCTTGACATGCTACTTCAAGGGATCAGGAAAAATCACACGTTTTCTGGGTTTGGTCATTCGGTACTGCTATGATAAGGAATATAAGATGGAATATGTTTTGAAGTGAGAAGGAAACAAGATCTGTTTTAGAAATATTGAATTTGAATTGTCAAAAGCAAATGCAAGGAGAAATGCTGGCTAGAAAGTTGGGTATGTAGATGTGTAGAAACAGAGATATATTAAAATTTAAGGATTTTTTAATTTAATTGAAGAAATAAAAGAATATGCTGAGTTAATATCTAAACTGTTTTAAAACAGGTTATGCAAAAGAATTTAGAGCCATTCAAACCTTTAATGGATGGTATGAAAAATGAATATTCTTGGTGGTACAATGGTTAACATTTCAGTTGTTAACCAACAGGTCACCTGTTAGAACCCACCAGAGGCTCTATAGTCAAGAAGATCTTCTTATCTTCTCATAATTTTATAGCCTAGGAACCATATAGGGCAATTCTACTCTGTCACATAGGGTAGCTATGAGTGAGAATCAACATGATGACACACAAAAACAACATGAGAAAACACTGGAAAGGAACACAAAATCTGGAACTTTGAAACCACAAGGAATTCTGGTGGTGCAGTGATTAAGGTATTTGGCTGCAAACTAGAAAGTCGGTTGTTTGAAACCCCCAGCCACTCCATGGAAGAATGATAAAGGCTGTCTACTTCCATAAAGATTTATAGCCATGTAAACCCAATGAATGTTACTATGATTTGGAACCACTTGATGGCAGTGAGTTTAGTTTCGTTTGTTTTCTGGAACCACAGGAGGCCAAAAAATGGAGAGATTCAGGGTGAAAGTGTTGTGCAGAGCAAAATTATGTGAAGACTTTAAATGAACATTGCATTTGACAATATTTTAATATGAGGATTTGCATAGACTTGGTGGAAGTGCAAACCAGCATTTAATGGATTATGCAATGCGTGGACAGGAAGGAAGTAAAAACAAGACATGAAGAAGGGAATGGAAGAGGTGGTATTTGAAGAATACTGGAATAAATAAGGTTATTTCCTAAAATAGAAAATATATGAAAATATTTGGAGTCAGAAGTGAAATGGGTCATAATTTATTAATAAATGCCACTGGAAAATGGTAAATAATAGAATTGGGTTTTAAGAGTTTTTGCTACTGTATACCTAAGAGTAGAAAAAAGTGGATAAAAATAAATCTATGTTGGAACAAGAGGTTGAGGTTGTTACTCTCAGCTAGCTTCTCCATTCTTAAATGTGTCTAAGAAAGTTCATCAGCAGAAAGAGGAAGCAGGTGGCTTAAGGGTAGTGGATTAAGTCTGAAGGAGTTACTGTTCAGAGAAAGATGCCTGGGCATATATAATAGTATTGATGAACATTTTGAAATGCAAGCTGATGTTGAAGACCATGAATTTACACCTTGTTTTGAGGTTCTGTGTGATATTTCTAAGACTGCCTGTGTTGTATGGTGAGTTCATTCAATAATGTAATAAGAGATGAGACACATTTGAATTAATGGAGTGATGAGAACTTTAACAAAGTGATAGGATTGGAAAACAATGAAATAATTTTTTAATATATTTGCAAAAATAAGGTGGGATTATGTTGTTCCTGTTAGCTGCTGACCAGTCAGCCCCCAACTCATGCCAACCCCATGTGTTACAGAGTAGAACTGCTCCATAGGTTTTCTTGCCTATAATCTTTACAGAAACAAAGATAACCAGACCTTTTTCACAAAGCTGCTGAGTGAATATGAACCACCGACTTGTCAGTTAGCAGTCAATAACAAACTGCTGCACTATCCATCCATTAGTAATGTGGATGAAAAAAGGAAGGGAAAAAGCTGAAAGTTGTGTGTGTGGGGAGATTGGTTTAAAGGACTAGATATTTCAGAGAGATTGGGAACATCACTAGTTGGAATAATTAGATGAGTAAGTTAGAAGAATTGAAATACTGTATTGTACATCCACATACAATAATTATAGTTCCTTTTCTTGGCAAATATGTATTGGGCTTCTTTTATAGACCAAGGCTGTTCTAGATTCTGAGGATACTGGTGTAAGAAAAAGTTGAAACACTGACCTTCTTGACCTAATATTACAGTGACAGAAATATAACACAATTCCATTTGATGAATATGTCTTCACATATTTTTCACAGTGTGTGTATCCAATTTAAATTAATTTTCTTTTTCAAGATTATATCACATACACTTTTTTTTTTTTTTCAATCTGCTTTTCCATCTTAACAGTATCTCCTGTTCTTTCTGGAACTGACTTATTTTCTTTAACAGGTATAAGGTTATAGTGCAAATATACCAAAAAACTTTTTTGATGAAATGTGCATTTCTAGTTTTTCTCTATTATCACTATTAAGTTTGAGAAACAATATTGTAATAATAAACAAATAGAAATGGAAATTTGTGTCAAAATGTGTGCATTTTTATTTTGAAAATATATCAAATTATCCACCAATTTATATACCCTCTAACAGTTTTATAAAAGTGCTGATTTTCTTCATCCTGACCAATTAAATGTGTCTCTAAACTTTATTAACTTTATCATTGAGAAATGTGATATTTCTGTTACATCTTTTATTGCTTTTTAAAATTGTACTTTGCAATCTTTGAATATTTTAAAAAATTTGAAATGAACGATGTATATTTTCATGATTTTTTGATCTTTTGAATTCCCTTTTTTATGAAAATCTTGTTGGCTTTGCCCATATGTTTTACTGGGTTGTTTTAATTCTTTAAGTGATCTATTAAATATATATGTTGCTGTGTTGCTATTATGTGCCGTCGAGTCTGACTCGACTCATAGTGACCCCTCCTTGGGTTTCTGAGGCAGTATCACTACAGAAGTAGATTGCCCAACCTTCCTTCTGAAGAGTGGCTGGTGGGTTTGAACTGCCAGCCTTCTGGTTAGCAGTCGAATGCCTTAGGCACTGTGCTACCAGAGATCCCTTTAAAAAAAAAAAAA
>NW_006921815.1:4742494-4748625 GCF_000298275.1 Orycteropus afer afer
TCCACCAATTTTTTATTTTGATTTTCATATTTTTTCTATTGAGTCTGTTGTTGTTGTTATATGCCATCGAGTCAGACCCAACCCATAGTGACCTGTCCTTGGGTTCCTGAGGCAGAATCACAACTGAAGCAGATTGCTTCCTTCCTAGGAGTGGCTGGTGGGTTTGAACTGCCAGACTTGTGGTTAGCAGTCAAATGCCTTAGGCACTATGCTACCAGAGCTCCCAACATGTTCAAAATATTAAATTATCCTCCATATTCATATATATTCAGATATGATTATGACAGGATGATTTGTTTACACTCAAGTACAAAAGTGTTCCATGATATATGCCATTTGAAATCCTGCCATACAGATGATAAGCACTATAACGCTTTGAATTATGTATTTTAATTAATGAATATGTCTACAAACCAAGTATTACGAGTTAAATCAGGAATCAAATTCTCTAGTAAAATATACTTATTATTACAATTTAAAAGACAGGCTAAATAGGTGTGGTTGGTATTCCCAACATCTTCCATTTATATCAAATTCATTTCCATCTTCCATCTTTTATTCATACATGTCATACATATGAAATAGCCTGCCAGGCTCTGAAATGGGTTAACTATATATTTGAACACAGAGAAATTCTCATCTGTGTTACAGAAACCAGTGATTATTCCTCTAACTGATCTGGTTATTTGTTGTTTCATGACCATCATTGATAAAGGCAATCATTTTGTCTATCATTTTCACCACCATAATCTCAGTGTCCACAACAGTGCCTAGCATATAAATAACAGCAACATATTGCCATTGAGTTGACTCCAAATCATAGTGACCTTGTAGGACAGAGTAGAATTGCCCCAAGGGTTTTCTAAGGCTATAAATCCTTAGTGAAGCAGATTGGCGTACTTTTCTCCTGCTTAGATGCTTGTGGGTTCCAATGGATCTCTGAGTTAGCAAGTTCAGGGCTTTTCATCCTTGTGCTACCAGGGCATCTGCCTAGCATATTAACAACAACCACAAACCCTCTGTCCTCCAATACAGATTTCATTTCTGCCCTCCAACTCAATGACCTTATTAGATTGAGTACTGTCTCATAGGGTTCCCAAGGCTGAACTGCCAACCTTCTGGTTAGCAGATAAATGCCTTAGACACTGCATAACCAGAATTCCTTCTTTAGGGAAGCAGACTACTTCTTCTGCACCTTATGGACTCCACCTCATAGCAACTCTGTAGAAAGAATAAAATGACCCTACAGAGATCCCTAGGCTGTAACCTTCATGGAAGGAGGTCTGGTAGTACAGTGGTTAAAGCATTTGGCTCTAACCAAAATGTGAACAATTTGAACCTACCAAAGGAGAAAGATGAGGTCAGCCTGCTTGCATGAAGATTTACAGCCTTGGCAACCTTATGGGGCAGTTCTACTTTATCCTATAAGGTTGTTCTGTGTGGGAATCCACTCAATAGCAATGAGTTTAGTTTGGGATTTGGCATTTTCATAAAAGCAGATCTACAGATCTCTTCTCCTATAGACGGGCTGGTAAATTCAAACCAGCAACCTTTTGGTTAGCAGCCTTTGGTTAATAACCTGATTAGCATCACCAGGGCTCTTTTTAAAGACATATACAATTAATTTTAAATACTAGCCTTGTAAATACAAAGCCCTAAATACCTATTAAACGCATATTATTATACAATTTATTTTAAGCTACTAATAATGCCTTTGTTAATTCATTTGTATTGTTTACTTTCTAAGCAGTGCTCTGAAGACATTCCTTCCAATTATTTTAATTAATTTATTTATTTTATCTGTTGTAGAGCTAAACTTCATGTCTTTTTAGAAAACAGAGAGAGGAAACAATACTGCCTGATCAATAAAAATTTCACATTTGGAAATTGCAACAGGGTTCTATGTCTAAGAAGAAATTTAAGCTGACTCACGCTTCTGAGATTTAACCTCCTTCTCATCTGTATGTTTTATATCAACATTTTATTGTCTGTGTAACTTATTACAAGACCTTAGAGAAGCATTTGTGTCCTTGAATATACCATGTCTTTCATACTAGAGAGAAGGAACATTCAATAATTTTAATTATTATACTATAATATATAATTATGATACTATTATATAAAGAAATAAGTAATTGTACTATCCTATACATCTTCAATGGAAATTGTTGTTATCGAAAGTGTTTATAAGCATTTTCTCCACTCAAAATATCAAAGCAGTTGTAAAGAGGTTGTTGTTGTTGTTGTTGTTATGTGCCATCAAGTCAGACCTGACTCACAGCGACCCCTCCTTGGGTATCTGAAGCAGTATCGCTACAGAAGTAGATGCCCAACCTTCCTTCCGAGGAGTGGCTGGTGGGTTTGAACCACCAGCCTTCTGGTTAGCAGTCAAATGCCTTAGGCACTACGTTACCAGAGTTCCTGGTAAAGAGGTATCTATCTACATTTTGTGTTTGTATGTGTGTTTTACATGTTCCAGTTGACAGACGTGGAAATCATAATGGCAACACAGGGATAAGATATATAATTAAAATTTAAGAAGTTTAAACATATATTAGCTAATCAGCTCATTTAAGCTCTATCATTTTAATTTTCAAAGAAAAATATAGTGCTTCATGTTGCTTTTATTAACTAGTATACATGTAGTAGGAGAAAAGAATGGATTTATGTAATTATTTGCATGAATTAGGTAAAAAAATGGTTACTGGAAGTAAACAAATGTTGATCTCTTATTAAGCTTCTTGTTCATATTTATATTGGTAACAGAGATCTTTCAAGAACAATGTGAAATGGAAGGTAAGCAGTACCTAGGTTAATCCAATGTCCAAAAATATTGAATAATTTATTACTCAATTAAATTAAAGCATATATGATTAAGATAAGTATGCATATAATTTTAGAGGAAATGAACTCTAATCTTAAGGGAAAAAAAAAAATATTCTTTTGAGCCTTAAAACTTCCAGTAATTATTCATTTTGATAGTATCCAATGGTCTTGATCAGTTTTCTGTATTAGTTTTCCAATGTAGTCAGAACTTTTGAATTGATTGTTTTTACTTTATTTTTCTTCAACTCTCTAATTGAAGAGTTAATGGGCAATGAAATGGCCAAAGGGCAGAAGGCAAGTAGAAGAAGGAAAGCAAGCAGATAGATTTTTTTTTTTTTTTTGTCCTTTTTGGCAAGGACAGCTACGGTCAATCTCAGTAACTAAATTGATGCATATACAGTGATAAACCTATTTCATTACTTAGGGAAAAAGCCTTTCCAAGTAGAATGATGTAGTTTGTTTTTGTTTTTACTTCCCCTCTCCCCCAAAGAAGTCTTATATTTTACATAGATTCTGTTTTGTTTTGATTTTCTTAATTAAGAAAATATTAGCCACTGTTAAAAAGTACAAGTTGGAGATTTTAAGAAGTTGTGGAAAATGAGGAAGTGTTCAAATACATAAAAGAGTAAAATAGAGAAACGTTGCATTTTAGAGACAAATAGATTCATTACCCATAGACCAATGACTAATTATTATAAGAATTTCTCAGTAATTTGCTTAGACAGACATTAGAATGGGAAAACCTAATTATTTGGAATTTCAATAGTTTAACAATTAGAAGGAATGTCACAGTGTTTAACATACAGAAAGCTCCCAATAAATAAATTTTGTCTTCTCTATATCTGAAATAAAGGGATATATTCTGGATGACAATGCATTTTATAGTTAATTGAAAACTAAAACCTAATGTTTATTAAGAGATATATACTTCAACCATATTTGCTTCAAGCATCTATTCATAGCACTGTCCTATTAAACAGTTTTTTTGGATAAGACATAGAGGACACACTTAACAAACTTGCAGATATGAAAACAACTAGTTGTAAAAGTAGGAGTATCTCAAAGAACTTTACAAGTTGGGAAACAAATATTAACTTATATAAATTTAAGAAAAATGCTGACTTATTTTTTATTTCATATCAGCCACAAATAAAATACAATAAACAAGACATTACTTAATAATGCATTATTAATAAAGCAGAGAATTTACTTAAAAATATTCCTGTAAATCATTATTATAAATTAAATGCCATTAAAAATGAAGCAGAGCAAACTCTAAATATATTCTAATCTTTAGAAGCTTTAATAGATATATCTAGAACATGTGTAGTAATGGGTCCATATATGCTCTGTGTTCATCAGAGAAAATCTGAAATTCTGTCTCCAGTTTGGACATCACATTCTAAGGGTATCCTTGACATTGAAGATGCATCTGACAAAGGGTCAGCAAAGTAACATGTCACCTGGAAACCAAGTCTTACATTAAAGTGAGAAGAACATTTACACCAGAGGAGAAAATATTTGCAGTGAACAATATGTGTCACATGGAACTAGATACATACTTATTTTGGGCTACTCCTGAGGGCCAAACATATTAAACAATAAAACTTACTGGGAGGTATTTTATTATTATTATTATTTTACTTATGAATAAGAATTTTCTAAAATATAGAAAATTCCAAAAATGGAACTGACAATCTTGTGAAATAGTCTTTTCCTGTAAAAGGATATATTCAAGAAGAAACTTCTTGAGATGTTAAAAAAGAGATTCACAATTTGAGGAGTAGAATTTGATAGCTATGTTTCCATTCAACTCTCAGTTAGTTCTTTGAGGGGAATTTTGTACTTAATGGTTTCCTTGTGCACAAGTTCATGGTTTATAGTATATTAGTATGCAAATATTAAATATATTATTGTATTATTTGGATCAAGATATCTATCTAACTATCTATCTATCTATCTATCTGTGTAGGTGTCCCTAAGTAGCACAAATTGTTAAGTGCTGGATTACCAATCAAAAGGTGGCAATTGGAACCCACCCAGAGACACCTTGGAAGAAAGTCAAGGCTATGTACTTTTAAAGGTCTTGGCCTTGAAAACCCTATGTAGTAGTTTTACACTGCACCTGCAGTTGCCATAGCCAGAATCCACTAGAAGATAACTAATGATGGCAACAGTTTAAGTACAGTGTGGATTTGTAAAATTTATTTAACATTTAACATTTAGATGAATATTTTAACTCTAATATACAACTGGACCAATAAGCAACATCACAATAAATGGAAAAAAGATTGAATTTGTCAGGGATTTCATTTTACTTGGATCCGCAGTCAATACACATGGAAGCAGTAGTCAAGAAATCAGATGTCATATTGCACTGGGAAAATCTGCTGCAAAAGACCTCTTTAAAGAGCTGAAGAGCAAAGATGTCATTTTGAAGACTAACATGCACCTAAGCCAAGCCATGATGTTTTCAATCACTTCATACATTATGTAAAAGCTACATTATGAATAAGGAAGGCCAAAGAAGAGGTGACACCTTTGAATTATGGTGTGGTTGAAGAATATTGAAAATATGATGGACTGCCAGAAGAACAAACAAATCTGTCCTGGACGAAGTGCACTCAGAATGCTAGAAGTGAGAATGGTCAGACTTCATCTCACCTACTTTGGTCATGTTGTGAGAAGGGATCATTCCCTGGAGAAAGAGATTATGCTTGATAAAGTGGAGAGTCAGTGAAAAAGGGGAAGACCCTCAACTAGACGTATTGACACAGTGATGAAACAATGGGCTTAGTTATAGCAAGGAATGTGAGGATGGTTGACAACTGGGCAGTGATTTACATTCTGTTGTACATATGGTTGCTATGAGTTGGAGCCGAGTAGATGGCACCTAATAACAACAATATACTGTTATTTTTATAATTTGCAATTATTTTAGACATTTTTCTTGTTTAAATAGAGGCTGATTTTTCATTACAT
Source organism: Orycteropus afer afer (assembly GCF_000298275.1). Lineage (NCBI taxonomy): Eukaryota > Metazoa > Chordata > Mammalia > Tubulidentata > Orycteropodidae > Orycteropus > Orycteropus afer. The sequence goes on from NW_006921815.1 coordinate 4,748,303, forward strand.
TTTCATATTGCACAATTGTGTCATATGAAAAACAAAGACAATGTGGAAGGACCTCTCTTCACAACTCTTTCCGAAATTTTTGGATCACCAGTACAACTTCCTGGACAGAAATATATCTTTTTCTTGTTCATTTATAAAGTTTCACTAATTTGATTGTGAAGTCTACAAAACATTTAATTAATTAGTTCTCCACAACTATATACATAGATGCTACAATTTAGGGATCTCAAAGACATTACCTCAAAATGAAAGAAACATGATACATAAATCATGTTCCAAGATAATTATAAATAATATATTAAGCTGATTTTTTTTTTTTTTTA
>NW_006921815.1:4754264-4759251 GCF_000298275.1 Orycteropus afer afer
CAAGATTATCTTCTGTGTCTGTGTTAATTGGTTTCCCTTTTCTTTGTTGAAGAGGGTCTGTGCAATCCTTCTGCCTAGTCTGCCATCTTGCCTGATTTTTTTTTGAAGTTTCATTTTACTCATAATTACTTTTGTCTTTTCAGTAAGTGATACTGGTAGTATAACTCATTTTTTGAACAATGGGTAAAAATCAGGCACTATTACATTTAAAACTCTACTTAGCTTGTTATTATTATTGTAACTTAACTTTTAGCTCACTCCTCTTTCATGAATGTCATTATATTGATATCACAAGATTTCAGGTTAATTAAATAAAACACTAAAAATAAAGTGCTTAGTGCAATGTTTATCATAGATTTGAGTATTCAAAAGAAGTTTTGTAATTTTCCCTGTCTTCAATTATTAGAATGTGTTTAGTCATTATACTCAGAATTAAAGAATATTTATCTTCTTTTTAATTGTTTTTCTATTTTGAGCTATATGAAACATGGAGATGATGGATTAAAGGGGTTACCTGTATCCTAATAAAATACACTTTTATTATTATTATTATTATTTTTAATTTATTGTGATTTGGGTGAAGATTTACAGAGCAAATTCACTTTCCATACAGCAGTTCACATATACTTTGTCTCATGTCATTGACCACAGTTTACCACAATGCAACAGCTCCCCTTCCACTTCCTCCCCATAGTTACCTCTTCCCAGTGACCATCCCTCCATACTCTCCTGTGCCCTGAGCTTTCTCCCTGTGCACAAGCAGCCCTTCCTTCTCCCATGATTGTTCTCTCCAGGGTGTGTGTCTACTTGAAATAAATGTTTAACTCACATGCCTGTACATTGTTTGGCTGGCAACCACAGGTGTGGGTTCAATTCCAGACCTTAAAGGCAGCTAGGGGCCATAGTCTCAGTGGTTCCACCAGGCTCTATTGGACCAGCAAACCTGGTCCCCAACTTCTTTTTTTTTTTTCAACCTCCAAATGATTTTGAGTTTTGTTCCACATTGTTCTTCCTCTCTATCCAGGAGCTCCTACATCCCTTCCAAGTGGATGACAGTGGTAGCCAGGCACCATCTAGTTCTTCTGGTCTCATAGTTGTATAGGTTGCAGATCAGATGGTGTACCAGTCACTAGGACTGATTGTTTCCATTATTTTTGGTTTTCTTCTTTCTTCTCTGCTCTTGACGAGGAGAGACCCATCGTTGTAAAATGTACGTTTTAATAATATGAAAATAACAAAGTTTAAAATATTTTTAAAATTTATAGTATGACTGTTGCAAACTAAAGGAAGGCTTTTTACTAATACTTAGCATTTGATTATTATTTTAATTCAAATAAATATAAATTTTATTTTGGTGTAGTACTTTATTCTTCTTTTGAGAATAATACTGTTGTGAATCAATAATATGATTTCTAATGATGATTTCTTTTCTCTCTCTAATTCTTATTTTCATAGATTCACATAAATAATATGGACTAATTTCTCTGCTCTTGCATATGTTCCACTAATATTCTCTTGTCTGACAATTGATTGGTGATCTTTCCCAGACAGCTTATAGCCTGCAATAGAGCTAATCAGATAAAAATTAAAATAACACAACTTCATAAGGAGTAACTGGCTAGAAATTCATTGGATCTAGAATTTAAGTTCTATGTTCACGTGCCATGCCTCTTTAGATTAGAGACTAGAAAATCTAGATTTAAATAGATAACTGCACAGAGCAACATTATGTGGCAAAAACTTTTTCTTGTTTTAACATTAGCTTTTGAAGTTCCTGAGGATTAATCTTGAATTCCTTCTTTCTAACTTTTTTTATGAAATCTATATTTTATCTACTATGAGCCCAACAATCTACAGCAAAATATGCAATTATGTTGTAATTATAGCACATGTCAAAGTAATGGAGCATTTTATATTGTGTTTCCAACAAAGTGAAAATGATAAGTTTTATGTAAAAATGTTACTAGACAAAGTAGGAAATTATGCTGATTAGAATTGCTTATGATATTAGGTCATCATACAGAAAGTCTGGAGTAGATATATCATACATTTCTTAGTACATAATTATGAGAACTTGCAAGCTCTGCAAAGGTTGTATTTCAGTTCATTTGATCATTTTAAAACATGTCTCTGTGTTGAAAAATTCTCTCCAACTAAGATTGTATTTATAGGACTTGAGTAAGTTGTTGAAAATGCTTTCAGAGATTTTTTTTTTTTTTTTTATTGCTTACAATAAATCACTGCTGAGCACTCAATTAGATTTCTCTGAATTTCATCCTCTTTAAGTATATGCTTGTTTGAAATAATCAAAAGCAGGTCATCAATCAGAGCTCTTGGTTACAGGTCAAAGTTATGGATATGTGAAATATGAAAAAATTCACTGACATCAAGTCCATTCTGACTCATAGCAACTCTATAAGAAAGAGTGTATCTGCCCCATAGGGTTTCCAAGGCTATAATATTTTGCAGAAGAAGACTACCTCATCTTTCTCCTGTATAATGGCTGGTGGTTTCAAACTGCTGACTGTTTGGTTCACAGAAGAATGCTTTAACCACAAGGCCACCAGAGTTCCTATCTGAAGTATAGATGACTTTTTGGAAAGGAGACTAGGTAGCTCCTGAGTTTATGGGAAGAATGGGAAACCAAGTATGCAAAATAAGTGGTAAAAAATGGATGAAAAAAGGGAGGATAAGAAGTAGAAAACCCAGCCAGCTTCTGCCAGGTTCTTTCCGTATAAGTTGCTATTGGTGTGCTAAGGTCACTCTAGCTTTGAATTCACCACTGATCACCTGCAGATGCTGCCTTGGCACAGCTATTGTGATTTTGCAACTGATTTCTTTTCATCTTTCCCTACAGAGTCTAAGTAGAAGTTGAGTGCATTTATTGCCCAAGTTTAGGCATAAGTTCAACTTCAAATACTATTAAGGGGAATGAGGTTCATCAGACTGGTAAAGATCCCAGAGTGTACTGTGGAGGCCTGAATAACAGGGAACTGCATTAAGCCAGGACTCCTGTTCATGTTAAGAGATATTTCACAAAGACAAATATCTATACTTGCGAGCATTTTTTTTTCTTTAATTATTTTTTACTGTAACCAATGTGTAGGAGCTCTGGTGGTGTAGTGCCTAAGGCATTTGACTGCTAACAAGAGGCCTGGTGGTTCAAACCCACCTGCCACTCCTCTGAAGGAAGATTGGGTGATCTACTTCCATAGTGATACTGTCTCAGAAACCCAAAGAGGGATCGCTAGGAGTCAGATCTGACTCGACAGCACTGAGTTTAATGTGCAGTCCTTACGTGATGAAAACAGTTAACATACTATTTTAACTGTTAATGTTCAGGAAGGTTGGTGACCAAAGTCCCCCCAATGGAACCATGCAAGAAATGCCTGGTGATCTACTTCCAAAATAGCAGATATTAAAAACCCTGTGGAGCACTGTTATACTTTGACACCATGGATGCCATCATGAGTCAGAATTGACTCAACGGTGACTAACAATAACAATGCTATCAAAAACTAGTAAAAAATGAAATATTCAAAGGAAAATATGAGCAATTTATAATTCAACTACTAACTAGAAACAACTAGCAATATTACATCCATTTTTTTGTGGTTCTACTTTTTTTATTAGCTCACATTGTGTGTGTGCATTGCATATACATACAAATCTATACACAACCAGTTGCAGTCAAGTTGATTCTGACCTATGGAGACCAAGGTGTGTCAGAGTAGAAGTGTATGTCATACAGATTTCAGTGGAGTAATAGTGGAGGTTGTGTGCTAACTTTATTGGACCATGATTCTCACTGTTTTAGTAGTTATGATGTATCAATCCTCCATGATGAAATCTCATATAATGTAATCATCTCCACAGTTAGATCTGCTATGAACAGCAAATGAGTTAAACGGGAATTTCCTTCAGGATTTGGCCTGCTTTTGGCATATATGGAAAAGCTCTGGCATAGTTCTCTGGCTTTTTGCTCAGTCTGGATCCTGCATCTGGCTCATCACCATCTACTCTCTGGTTCTTGAACTTGAATGAGTGGCCTGCCATATTGCCTGCTGATATTGGGACTCTTACCTTAGCAGCTTGTGATCCAACACTCTGCCATGTTCTACTGATCTTGGATTTGCCAGCTTCCAAAGCCAGCAACTTGCTGCAAATCTTGGGTTCTTCAGACCCTGAAGCTATATGATTTAGGAGAAAACTCCAATTTGATGTCTGATCAACAAACATGAGACTTGCCAGCCTCTACAACTGCATGACCCATTTCCTTGAGATAATTATCTCTCTCTCTTTCCATATGTATGTGGAAAAAATATTGATATGTATGTATATTTCAATGGTTTTTCCATATGTATGTTGTTGTTGTTATGTGCTGTCGAGTCAAACCCGACTCATAGCAAACCCTTCTTGGGTTTCTGAGGCAGTATCACTACGGAAGTAGGATTGCCCAACCTTCCTTCTGAGGAGTGGCTGATGGGTTTGAACCACCAGCCGTCTGGTTAGCAGACAAGTGTCTTAGCCACTATGCTACCAGAGCTCCCATTCCATATGTATATGTATATATATATACATACATACACACATACACACACACACACATGGATGCTCTGGTAGCCTACTGCTGAAGGCATTTGACTGCTAACTGGAAGGCTGGCAGTTTAAACCCACCAGCCATTCCTTGGAAGGAAGTTTGGGCAATCTACTACTGTAGTGATACTGCCTTGGAAACTCAAGGAGGGGTCACCATGAGTCAGGTCTGACTTGATGGCACATAACAACAACAACAACAACACACACACACACACACACACACATATACATATACACACATATAAATAATGCAACATACTGCCACTGAGTAAGATCTGACTCATAGTGACCCTTCCTTGGGTTTCTGAGGTGGTATAACTACAGAAGTAGATTGCCCAACCTTCCTTCCAAGGAATGGCTGGTGGGTGTGAGCCACCAGCCTTCTGGT
>NW_006921815.1:4759351-4781254 GCF_000298275.1 Orycteropus afer afer
AATCTAGTTCTGTAAAGATTTACCACCTCAGAAACACAAAGGGGGTTACTATGAGTTGCAATTGACTCTGAGCCCTCAAGAAAATTGCACTTGGTACCCATATTTCTACCAACAGACTTGTCAAGGTAATCTAAGCTTCTACTCTTAGGTGACTGAAAACTCTTCCAGCATCTACTCATTAGCCAATTCCAAATCAATTCCTCATTTTTAGTATCTGTTAGGTCAGCACCATAATCTCAGTACCAAATTCTGTTAGTTATCTTTTGCTGCTATAGCAGAAACAGCAAAAATAAATGGTTTTAAGAAACAGAAATTTAGTAAAAATGGTGTCTGGTCAGTAGTCCTCAAGCTAATTCCCTCTAGCATAGTAATGCCTGAACAACTAGGTGTAGCAGTTTGAAATAGGGATTCTGGTGCTCTGAAAAGCTCATGGAGTCAGAGTGTGCCAAACTCAGGGGAGAAGAATTAGAAAGGAGAAAGGGGCAGGAAGAAAAAAATAACAAAAACAAGAGAATCTACCCTGTGGAGTGCATAGCAGCAAGCAAGGACTATCAGAGACCTCCCTAGGTTAGTGAAGAAGAAGCACCACACCAGCATACCAGTGATCACTCCACAGATCTGCCTTCAACACCTGCTTTTATTGGTAAAATTGGGTCTACTGGGTGCAAGAAGGCACTTTCCACAGTGCTGAAACCTGAACAGAGACCATTAGCACCACAAGTGGGTTGGCCTTGGGACAAACTCCTGCAGTGGATTGCAAATGGGCTTGGGCCAGCTTTTTGGCAAGGAGAGGCAAGAACTTGACTTTGTTGGTAATCTTCGGTCTGCTGGGTGTGAGCAGGCCGTTCCCTCACTCCAGCACTGCTGAAACCCAAGCTGAGAGACCACTGGGGCTTCAACTGCATGGGCTCTGGGAGGAACTCCTGTGGTAGATCGCAGAGAAGACCTGTTATCTTGGGCCAACTTTTTGTCACAGAGGGGCCTCAAGCATAGGGTCTTTGCATGTGTCTGAGACTGGTAGAAAATGGTGACTCCTTAACAACTGGAGTCTTTGCTGAACCTGAACTCCAGGCCTGTGAATAACAATACAACATCATCATTAGAAGCCCACTCAAAGCCCTAGAAAACACCCTTCGGAACTTGGAGCTTCCATTCTTTTTCTCTTACCCTCTCACCTTCTCCACCTATACCCTCACTCATCCAATAGAAAAATCACATTCAGCCACCATAATATCTGCCGATTTGGATTCTAAACCCTCTTTACAACAAACAGAGTCCTACATCCACATTCCACACTGCAATTCCATCATGACAAAGAAAACTGCAGAGCAACCCAGAACATCTGAATTAATAACCAAAAAAATAAAATATACCAGCTCCACTTTTTAAAAATATTAAATCATAAAACCAAGACAAAACAAATAAATGCATAACCAACAGTTAAAGACAACCTCATAATGTCTAATAAACAACAGGCAACCTCAAATCAAACAAAAAAAGGACAAGGCATTAGAAGCAAAACCACAAACAAAGACCACACTACACAGGGAGGAAGAGGAGGCAATAGAATTATCTGAGAAGGAATTTAGAAGATATGTTTATAGAGCTTTACAAGAGCCTAAGGAAACGCAAACAGAGGCAAGAAGAACACAGATGGTTCCCTGGAAGAACTCAGAAAAATCATTCAAGAACAAAATAACAAGATTAATGCACATTCAGAACTCATACAAAAAGAGCAGTTAGAAATCCAGAAGATGAATACCAACATTACAGAATTATACAACACAGTAGAAGCACAAAATAGTAAGATGGAACTGGCTGAAGAATGCATATCCCAACTAGAAGACAAATCCCTGAACACTAGCCTGTATGAAGAAAAATCAGAACAAAGACTTAAGAGAAATTAAGAGAACCTAAGAATTATATAGGACAACATGAAAAGAAACAACATATGCTTCATTGGAATTCCAGAACAAGAAGAGGTGAAAAAAAAAACACCAAGAAAATTGTGGAAGACCTACTAACAAAAAACTTCCCCAATACCATGAAGGAAGAAAAAATATTTATCCAAGAAGCTCGTAGAACTCTATACAAGATAGATCCCAAGAGAAAAACACTGAGGTGTATTATAATCAAGCTCTCCAAAACCCAAGACAAAAGAAAAAAAAAAAAAAAAGAATTATGAGCTGCCTGGGACAAAAGAAATATTGCTTATAATAATCAAACAGTTAGGCTGAGCTCCGATTACTCCGCAGAAACCATGCAGGTAAGAAGGCAATGGGATGCCATATATAAAACACTGAAGAAAAAGAACTTCCAACCAAGAATCCTATATCCAGCCAAATTATCCATCAAATATAAGGATGAAATCGAGGCATTCCCAGACAAACAGAAATTAAGGGATTTTTTGAAAACTAGACCAACCCTACAAGAAATGCTTAAGGAAGTCCTTCCAATAGGGAACACTCAATAGAGATCAACAAAATCAGGATATATGATATCAATGCTAAAACCAAATCAGAAACAGAAACTCAAAATCAGACCATAAAACATCATACACTAAAAATCAAGGAAGCCAATCTGCACATGATAACAGCAGCTAACCTATTAAAGGGAATAAAACTTCTAGACACAAACTTCCAAATGGAGAGGAAAACAGGACAGTGTCTCAATGTCTTCATAGAATGTACTGTTCTAAAGATGTAGAGACAAGAATTACCTCCAAGGTAACCATAGAGAAAATTAACAGTCCCCTAAGCAAATCCAGAAGGAAGGAAAACATATTGGTTTAATAAACACAAAACTGACAATAAAGAAGAAAACAGAGGAAGCATTTGACAATATATCAAACTCAGCACAGAAAAGTATATGGATTAAGGAAATACCAGCAACATGACAAAAAAAAAAAAAAAATAGAATTACAGCAATCAATACATATCTATCACTAATTACATTCAATGTGAATGAACTAGTTGCACCAATCAAGAGAAAGAGAGTGGCAGACTGGATAAGAAAAGAAGATCCTTCAATATGCTGCCTACCAGAGATCCACCTTAGACACAAAGATAAAATCAAATTAAGAGATAAGGGGTGGAAAAAATAGGGTAGTCAAAAAAGAGCAGGAATGGAAATATTAATTTCTGATAAAATAGATATTGAGGTAAAAAACATCATAAGAGGCGAACAAGGATATTATATGATGTTGAAAGGGTCAATTAACAAAGAAGATATTATGGTAATAAAAATTTATGCACCCAATGAAAGTGCTCCAAAATATGTGAAGAAAATATTAACTGAATTAAAAAGAGACAATAGACAACTCTGCAATAGTAGTAGACAACACTTTTTAAGAGGGACAGGTCAGGTTGAAAGAATTCAACAAATATACAGGAAAACTCAACAACACAATCAACAAATTCAACCTCCTAGACATATACAGACCATTCCACCCAACAAAAGCACAATTCACATTCTTCTCCAGTGCACATGGATCCTTCTCCAGAATAGACCATATGTTAGGACAAAAAAACAAGCTTCAATAAATTCAAAAGCATTAAAATACTACAAAGCATCTTCTTGAACCACAATGCTATAAAATTAGAAACTAATAATTTGAAGATCAAGGAAAAATCATCAAATATAGAAGCTGAACAATTCACCACTCAAAAGCTACTGGGTAATAGAACAAATGAAAATTGAAATTAAAAAAAAAATCATAGAAAAAAATGAGAATGAAGATACATCATACCAAAACCTCTGGGACACAGCAAACAGAACTCTGAAGACAGTTTTGAGCAATGAGTGCATATGTTAAAAAAGTGGAAAGAACCAAAATCAATACTCTAACTCATCAACTCCAACAACTAGAAACAGAACAACAAAAGATTCATACAGTATCTAGAAGTAAGGAAATAATAAATATCAGAGCAGAAATAAATGAAACAGAAAACAAAACCAAAAAAATAGAGAAAATCAACAAAACAAAAAGCTGGTTCTTCAAAAGGGTTAACAAAATAGATAAACCATTGGCAAATCTAACAAAAGAAAAGAAAGAGAACATCCAAATCACAAGAATTGTCAATGAAAGGGTGTCATCACAATAGAACCAACAGAAATAAAAAAGATATTGACAGAATATTATGAAAAAATGTACTCCAACAGATTTGAGAACCTAGAAGAGTTGGACAAGTTTCTAGAATCACAAGACCTACCTAAATTATCCTACTCAGAGATACTGAACAGATCTATAACAAAAGAAGAAATAGAACAGGTCATTTAAAAAAAAAAAAAAAAAACTTCCCACAAAGAAAAGTCCTGGCCCTGATGACTTCATTAGAGAATTTTACCAAATGCTCAGAGAAGAGTTGACATCTATGCTACTCAAGCTATTCCAGGACATAGTAAAAGATGGAATACACCCAAACTAATTTTATGAAGCAAGCACAACACTAATACCAAAACCAGGGAAAGACACCACTAGAAAGGAAAACTACAGACCAATATCTGTCATGAACATAGATGCAAAAATCTTTAACAAAATCTTAGCCAACAGAATCCAACAACATATTAAAAATTAATACATCCTGGCCAAGTGGGATTCATATCAGGTTTATAAGGGTGGTTCAACATCAGAAAAAACAATCAATGCAATCCATCACATAAACAAAACTAAAGAACCATATGATTATATAAATCCATTCAGAAAAGTCATTTGATAAAATCTAACACCTGTTCCTGTTCAGAACTCTCAGCAAAATAGGGATAGAAGGGAAATTTCTCTACATAAAAAAAGGCATATATGCAAAGTCACTGGCCAATATCATTATTAATGGAGAAAGACTCAAGGCATTGCCCTTACGAATGGGAACCAGAGAGGGATGCCCTCTATCACCAATTCTATTTAACATTGTCTTGGAAGTCCTGGCCAGGATGAAAAGGCAAGAGATAAATAAAATTGGCAAAGAGGAACTACAACTATCTCTATATATTTGGGGATGGTATGATCCTGTACATAGAAAACCCAAGGGACTCAATTTAAAAAAAAAAAAAAACCTACTGGAACTAATAGAGAGCTGCAGCAAAGTGGCAGGTTTCAAGGTTAACATACAAAAATCAGTGGATTCCTCTACACCAACAAAGAGTCCTCTGATAAAGAAATAAAGGAAACATACCATTTACAATAGCTACTAAAAAAGATCAAATATCTAGGAGTAAATTTCATCAGAGACAAAAAAGACCTATACAAAGATAACTGTAAAACACTGCTACAAAAGACAACAAGGGCACTACATAAATGGAAGAACTTACCTTGTTCATGGATAGGTAAACTGAATATAGTGGAAATGTCAATTCTACCTAAAGCAATCTACACATTTAACACAATCCCGATCCAGATACCAACAAAATATTTTAAGGACATGGAAACACCAATTACTAACTTCATATGGAAAGGAAAGAGACCTCAGATAAGCAGAACACTTCGGAAGAAGAAGAAAGTGGGAGGTCTCACACTCCTGGATCTTGTTGTTGTTGTTGCTGTTGTTATGTGCTGTCCAGTCGGCCCCGACTCATAGCGACCCCTCCTTGGGTTTCCGAGGCAGTATCACTACGGAAGTAGGATTGCCCAACCTTCCTTCCGAGGAGTGGCTGGTGGGTTTGAACCGCCAGCCTTCTGGTTAGCAGTCAAGTGCTTTAGCCCCTATGCTACCAGAGCTCCTGGATCTTAAGAACTACTATATAGCCACAGTAGTCAAAACAGCATTGTACTGGTATAATGATAGACAGGTCAATAGAACAGAAATGTCTGGATAAGACACATCCATCTATGGACAGCTGATCTTTGACAAAGGTCCAAAACACATTAAATGGGGAAGAGACAGCCTCTTTAACAAATGGTGCTGGCAAATTTAGATATCCACCTGCAGAAAAATGAAACAAGACCCATACCTCACCCCATACACAAAAACAAACTCAAGCTCGATCAAAGACTTAAATGTAAAAGTCAAAACTATAAAATTCATCAAAGATAAAATAGGGGCAAATCTAGGAGCCCTAATTTATGGCATAAATAGACTGTCAAGCATAACCCAGAATGTGCAGGAGGTAGAAGGGAAGCTAGATGACTGAGACCTTTTAAAAATTAAATTCTTATGCGCATCGAAAAACTTTGTCAAAAAGGTAAAAAATGAACCTGTGGATTGGGAGAAAATATTTGCCTATGACATATCTGATAAAGGATTCGTCTCTAAAATCTATAGAAAACTTAAACACCTCAACACCAGAAAGACGAATGACCCAATTCACAAATGCTCAAAAGACTTGAACAGACACTTCACCAAAGAAGATATACTGGTGGCCAACAAACACATGAGAAACTGTTCGCAATCATTAGTCATTAGAGAGATGCAAATCAAAACAACAATGAGATCTCATCTAACCCCACAAATAATAACAAAGTTCAACAGGTCAGAAAATAACCAATACTGGAGAGGTTGCGAAGAGGTTGGAACTCTTGTGCACTGCCGGTGGGATTGTAAAATGGTACAACCATTGTAGCATACTGTATGGCTTTTCCTTAAAAAAACTGAAAACAGAAGTATCATTTGACCCAGCAATTCCATTACTAGGAATATATCCTAAAGAGGTGAGAGACAGTGCACAAACAGACATATGTAAACCTATGTTCATTGCAGCACGATTCACTATATAACAAAGAAATGGAAACAATGTAAATTTCCATTAACAGATGAATGGATAAGCAAATTATGGTACACTCACACAATGGAATACTGTGCTACATTAAAGAAAAGTGAGGGATATGCAAATCATCTTACAATGTGGATGAGCCTGGAAGACATTATGCAGAGTGAAATAAGTCAATCGCAGAAGGACAAGTACTGTATGAACCTATTACTCTAAAGAGACAAAGAAGAGTTTGCTTGCGGAAGGGAACTCACATTGTAGGTTACTGGGGTGGGGAGGTGATGGGAGGGATTAATTTCAGGCTAGTTGGGGCCCACACGCTGACTTGGGTAAGAGGAGAGATGTATGGAAAGAGTCTGAGATCACGATGATAGCATTAGGAAAAGGGAAGACACTGAATTTTGCTCATAGGAGATAGATGACAGATGCTAATACCAACCAGTGTGCCCACAATATTCTCCCATGATTGTTCTCTCCAAGGAGTGTATCTACCTCAGGTAAATGTTCAACTCATATGCCTGTCTTTGTTTGCCTGGAAACCACAGGAGTGGGTTCAATTCCAAACCTGAAGTGCAGCTAGGGGCCATAGTCTCAGGGATTTCATCAGGCTCTATCAGACCAGCATACTTGGTCTTTTTTTTTTTTTTAATGATTTTGAGGTTTTTTTGCACATTTTTCTCCCTCTCTACCTAGGATCTCCTACAAAGATCCCCCTCCAAGTGGTTGACAGTGGTAACCAGGCACCATCTGGTTCTTCTGGTCTCATAGTCTTATTGGCTGAGGATCTCATGGTGTATGATGCAATTAGTCACTTGCTCTAATTGTTTCCATGTGTCTTTGGTTTTCTTCATTCTTCTTTGCTCTATATGAGGAGAGAACAGTCATTGCATATAGATGGCTGCTTGCAAGCTTTTAAGATCCCAGTCACTACTCACCAAAGTAGGATGTTGAACAATACTTTTGTTTAGTATGGTATGCCAGTTGAGCTTAATGTCCCCTGCAACTATGGTCCTGAGCCCACAGGTCAACAATTTACTCCCTCTGGGTGGCTGGCTGTGGCCAAAAGTGACTGCAACCTTGTCCTTTGTCAGCTCTACTTTATCCCTGGGAATTCTTGCACAACATACAAATACACTTGTAGAAGCATTGTCCTCCAACCCTATACATCATCTTTGGCACACTACCTCCTACATCAACATACCTAATAGTTCACCCTTTCCATCCATCTATCTATTTGTATATCAACATTTGCCTTAACTGACAATGCAGTATTGTATGTGCCAAAGGGTTCATCTTTGTTGTGTGTACCTCCCATGAACTTTCTATGTCTTTCTCTTCCTCACTGCCACCATGTTGATCACTCATATTTGGTATATTGTCCTTCTCTTCACCCAAATCCATACTTGTCTCTACCTATCTAATAGTGTTCCCCACCCCCGTCCCTGGTAACAAAGAAAATTTCCTTCCATTTATAAACCTTTCCTTGACTTTTTACAATAACAGGCTAATATAATATTTGTTCTTCTGTAATTGACTTATTTGACTCAGCATAACATCCTTCAAGTTCATCCATGTTATGCAGTGTTTTGTCAATTCTACATTATTCTTTAGGGTTGCATAGTTTTCCACTGTGCACATGTACCATTTTTTGGTTATCCATTCTTCCTTCATGGGCACCTAGGTTGTTTCCATCTTTTGGCTATTGTAAATAGTGCTGCTATGAACATGGGTGTGCATATATCTCTTCTTGTCCTGGCTCTCACATCTGTAAGATATATACCTAGTAATGGAATTGCTGGGTCAAATGGTTCTTCTAATTCCAACTTTTTAAGGAATCACCATATTGCTTTTCAGAGTGGCTGTGTAATTTTACAGTCCCACCAGCAGTGTGTGAGAGTCCCAATCTCTCCTCATCTTCAACAGCATTTGTTATTTCTGTCTAGTTGAACCTTGTTACTAGTGCTGGGGCAAGATGGTATCTCATTGTTGTTTTGATTTGCATCTCATTGGGCAATCTACTTCTGTAGTGATTCCACCTTGGAACCCAAGGAGGGGTCACTATGCATTGGATCTGACTTGATGGCAGTGAGGTTTTTAACACCTAATGATTGTGAATATTTTTTCATATGTTTGTTGGCCATCTGCATATCCTCTTTAATGAAGTGTCTATTCATGTCTCTGTCCATGATTTTATTGGATTATTTGTCTTTTTATTGTTGAGGTGTTGGAGTTTTCTATTACTTCTAGAGGTTAAATCCCTTGTCAAATATGTCATTGCCAAATATTTTTTTCCAAATCTGTAGGTTTTCTTTTGATTCTTGGAGAAATCTTTGGAAGCACATAAAAATTTAATTTTTAGAAGTCCAATTCATCTAGTTGATCTTCTGTTGTTTGTGTATTTTGGGTTATGCTTGATAGTCTATTTATGCCATATATTGTTGTTGTTGTTATGTGCCATGGAGTCAACCCTGACTCGTAGCAAACCCTCCTTGTGTTGCTGAGGCAGTATCACTACAGAAATAGATTACCCAACCATCCTTCCGAGGAGTGGCTGGTGGGTTTGAACCACCAGCCTTCTGGATAGCAGTTAAATGCCTTAGGCACTATGCTACCAGTGCTCCTATGCCATATATTGTTGTTGTTGTTGTTATTTGCCGTTGAATCAGCCCCAACTCATAGCGACCCCTCCTTGGGTTTCCTAGGCAGTATCACTACGGAAGTAGGATTGCCCAACCTAGGGGCCCTGAATTTTCCCCTATATTTTCCTTGAGGAACTTTATAGCCTTAGGTTTCACATTAAGTCTTTGACCCATTTGGAGTTAATTTTTGTGTATGGTGTGAGGTATAGATTTTGTTTCATTTTTTGGCTAATGGATATCCAGTTTTGCCAGCATCATTTGAAAAAAACTCTCTTCCCCAATTGATGGATTTCTGCCCTCTAAGATCTCCTGACCATAGGTTGATGGATCTATTTTTGGATTCTGAATTCTATTCCAGTGGTCTACATGTCTGTCTTTGTACCAGTACCAGGTGGTTTTGACCAATGTGGTTGTATAGTATATTTTAAGATCTGGGAGTTTGATAGCTCTTACTTTGTTCTTCTTCTTCAATAATGCTTTGCTTATATAAGGTATCTTTCCTTTCTGTATAAAATTAGTGACTGATTTTTCCATATCTTAAAGAATGTTGATGGGATCTGGATTGGGATTGCATTGAACCTATAGATTGCTTTGGGTAGAATTGACATTTGCACAATGTTCATTCTTCCTATCTGTGAGCATGGTAGACTCTTCCATTTATGCAGATCTCTTGTGGTTTCTTAAAGTAGTTTTCTTTGTAGAGCATTTTCTGTCCCTGGTAATATTTATTCCCAAATATTTTATTTTTTTTAGTTTGTTGTTGCTGTTATGTGCTGTCGAGTCGGCCCCAACTCATAGTGACCCCTCCTTGGGTTTCCAAGGCAGTATCACTACGGAAGTAGATTGCCCAATTGTATTGATTTCCTTATTTATTTTTCAGCAATCTCTTTTCTGGTGTGGAGGAATCCAACTGATTTTTTATGTTGATCTTCTATCCTGCCACTATGCTAAATCTTTCAATTAGTTCCAGTAAATTTTTAAAGTCTAATTTATGTATTTTGGGTCTCTTTCATTGAGTTCATTGGTATTTATTATAGTTATATCTTAAGGTTCAATTGATCCTTTAATCATTATATAACACCCTTCCTTGTTTTGTATGGTGGTTTTTGTCTTAAAGTCAATTTGATCACAAAGTAATACTTCCATTCCTGCTCTTTTTTGGTTGCCATTTGCTTGATATATCTTTTCCCAACCTTTGATTTTTAGTCTATTTTTGTCTTTGTCTCTAAGGTATTTCTCTTGTAGACAGCATACTGATGGGTTATGTTTTCTTATCAAATCTGCAATTCTCTGTCTCTTGAGTGGCACATTTAATACATTGACATTCAGTGTCATTATCAACAAGTATGAATTAGTTGCTGTCATTTTGTTATGTGTGTGTTTTTTTTTTTTTTTTTATGGTGTTCCTGGTTTCTTTGTTCCATCAAATTTTCTGTGCTAAGCTCATTATGTTTTTGAATTATGTAACCATTTCCTTTGTTGCTAATGTTCTACTATTTGCTAAATATTTGTGCTTGTATTCATTTTTATTGTGATATGAAGGTTTATCATTTTTCTTTGAGGTTACCCTGTGATTTATAATTTTCTCCCTGAGTTTAGTACAGTACATTCTATCTTGCAACTCTCTTGACTTCCTCACTGTTTTGAAGTTCTGTAACTATACTATTTTTTTTTCCCTCTTTTTTGTTTGTAGTTTTCCTCACTTGCCAATTGATGTCTCTTATTCCCTGTTAAGGATCTCTGGTAGTGTAGTGCCTAAGGCACTTGACTTCTAACCAGAAGGCTAGCAGTTCAAATCCACCAGCCACTCCTCAGAAGGAAGGTTGGGCAATCTACTTCTGTAGTGATACTGCCTCGGAAACTGAAGGAGGGGTCGCTATGAGTCAGGTCTGACTCAGTGGCAAATAACAACAACAGCAACAACAAGTTCCCTGTTTATAATCTTGTAAGATTCTTTTACTTTTAATACTTCCATAGCTGTGTTGGTTCCTGGGTTATGTCATCTTGTGTATTAATGGTCATTTGTTGTTTGCTCTTATTTATTTATTTATTTTGTTTGTTCAGAGGACTCCCTTTAGTACCTCTTGTAAGGTTGGTCTTCTCTAGAGAAGAAAAAACATTATGCATATATGTATACATATATATAAAGAGAGAGAGTGAGAAAGAGAAATCTATTTCACAAAAATAGTTCACACACTTATAGAAGCTGGCAAGTCCCAAGTTCTTTGATCAAACATCAAGTTGGAAGCTTTTCCTAATCACACAGCTGTAAAGGCTGACGAGTACCAGGTTGGCTTTTCCCAAGTCACACAGTTGCAAGGGCTG
Source organism: Orycteropus afer afer (assembly GCF_000298275.1). Lineage (NCBI taxonomy): Eukaryota > Metazoa > Chordata > Mammalia > Tubulidentata > Orycteropodidae > Orycteropus > Orycteropus afer. The sequence goes on from NW_006921815.1 coordinate 4,771,018, forward strand.
ATGAGTTCAAGGTTGGTAGGCAGTATACCAGCTGTTGACTCCAACAAATGATGAATCCAAGATCACCAGGCTGAATGGTGGATTGTTTGCTCATAGATATCTGTAAGCAGCACAACAGGATCTTGATCCACAGAAGAGTGTCTCATTTTCCCAAGAAGTCCATAAATATGTTGGAAGCAGGCCATATCCCAAGGGAAACTCCCTTTCAACAGATTGGCTGCTCAAAACATATACATACAATCCATTATGGGAATAACCCACATGACAACTGCTTAAATCACATAGAATTATGGTCCGGCCAAGTTGACTCACAACTCCAGCTATCACAGTCTGGTTTTAATAAATTCTATTTTTTTCTGCTTATCTGGAAATCTCCTAATTTCACCATCATGTTTAAGGGACAATTTTTCTAGGTATATAATTGTTAGTTGAAAAGTTCTCTCTTTCAGCATTTTATATGTACCATCCCATTGTCTTCTCACTTGCATGGTTTCTGCTGAGAAATCAGAACTTAATCTTATTGGTTGTCCTTTGTAGGTTACTTTTTTTTATTCCCATTCTACTTTCAGGATACTTTATTTGTCTTTGGTTTTGATGAGATTGTTGATGATATGTCTTGGTGATTTTCTTTTGGTGTCTATCCTGTTGAGGTTTGTTGGACTTCCTGAGTGGATATATTCTCATCTTTCATCAGATCAGGAAAGTTCTCTTCCAATAAATCTTGGACAATTTTCTCAGTGGTTTTCTTTTTTTCTTCCTGTTCTGGAATTCCCATTACACATAGGTTATTCCTTTTGATGGTATCCCACATGGACCTTAAGCTTTCTTCATTTTGTTTTGCTCTTTTATCTGATTTATTCCTTTCCAAAGAAATATTGAGGTATTTGTCTTCAATCTTATTAATTCTTTCTTCCATTGATTCAGTTCTACTCCTTTGCCCTTTCAATGTTATAAATTTCTGAAAATTTATTATTAATCTTCTGGGTTTCTATCTGTAGATTTTGTATCATTTCTAATTTTTCATTTATTTTATCATTTTGTTCTTGTATTTTTTCTGAAATTGTTCTAGGGTTTCATCTGTGTTTTCCTTAATTTTGTCAGTGTTCTCCTTGATCTGTCTCTCAATCTTTTGAAGACACCTAAGTATAATTCTTTTGAATTCCTTATCAAAGAGTTCTAATGATGCTTCTTTCTCAGGGATGTGTTCTGAGTCTGTATCCTGCTCCCTTGTTCCTACCTTTTTTATCTTGCTTCTTTGTGTGGACTGTGATGGTCTCATGTCTCTGAGACATTTTGGGATTGTATTTTGATCTCTGTTAACTGTTTATGAAGAATAGTTAAGGGTGAGTCAGAGGCTTCTCAGTGGTCATTTATCATTAGCCAGTTGGTGGAGCTCTCATTCAGTAAGTGGAGCTGCAGGAGGTGCCTGTGTTTGTGTTGTATGGGTATGGCTGTTGTCTCCCACTCAGTTAGACAAAAAAAATGATTGAAAAGTCATCAAAAAGGTAAAAGCAAGTGCACAAAAAACACACCACTTAAACACACAGGAACAATCACCAGAAAAAGACAAAAAAAAAAAAAAAAAGAACCCTGAAATATCTGAGGAGGGGGTAATAAAAGATAGGAGGTAGAGTAGGAGAATAATGAAAAAAAAATGGAAAAATGGAAAAAGAGAAGGAATGGGATTTACTATGAGAAAGAAAAATATAGGAACCAGGAACAGGGAAGAGATACAAAGCTGAAAACTAGAACCTGAGAAGGGAAGAATAAATAATAATAATAAAAAGGATGAAATGATAATAATAATTTTAAAACGGCCACAAAAAAGAAAAAAAAACTAAAAAAAAAGGAAAAAAAGTCTGAGCAGGGAAGGGTACCCAGACTCCATTGGGGCACATAGAGTGGGTTGAAATTCCTGCCAGCCCAGAAAGTGAGAAGGTGAGTGGGAGTGAGGGATGTCCAAACTTCATTCCACCAAGAGATTGTGGGGTATAAGAGTAACAAGGGGAACATCTCACCTTTCCAGTCATTCAGGTCTGGAATGTCCTTGTGGTCCCTGACAAGTGAAGTCTATTCTTATGTCCCTGGGATCTGAGAGAACACTATCACTTTAAATATCCAAAATTGTCAAACTGCTTATAAATATTCAAAGTGTCTGTGCCCTCTGGGCAACCAAAAGTCCACTACTTCGCCTGTCTCCCTCTTCTCTGCTTCCCATTTTATTCACCAGCCACCAGTGAAGTCCTCCACGCAGCCCCTGGCTAGCAGGTATGATTTTTAGCTTAATTCTTAGGTCCTAAGACCATTTGGCAATAATCTAAGCTGTCTGTGCCATCAAGATCACTGAAACACCACAACTCCATATGTCTCCTTTTTCAAGTTTTCATTCAGGTTCTTCTACTAGTTGGAGTTTCGTACACTTTTGTATCCTTCCTCTAAAGCTTAGGGCTCCAGGACTATCTTCTGTATCTCTGCTAATCGGTTCCCCTTTTCTTTGTTGAAGAAGGTCTATGTAGTTTGTCTACCTATTCCACCATATTTCAAGGCTCTAAATCTTTATGGAAGTGGATTGACTTATCTTCCACCACAGAGAAGCTGGTGGATTTGAGCTGCCAACCTTATATACCACCAGAACTCCTTATTATTAATATCATAGAGGTCAGGATTCACAGTACATAGTATAATTATATCAGATCACAAAATGGAGGATAATTATATAAGATTAAAAAAAGGGAGGATAATTAAATAGTACTGAAAAGCATGGTCTAGCCAAGTTGACACATAGTATGAGGAGACACAATTTAATCCATAAACAACTGTAAATCCTAACCTCTATGTGTTAATGAAACAGGATTAGTGTAGGGTGTATCTTGAGTCACAGGCTTATGAGAAGTTGTGACACAAGTCATGCTCTTACCCAAATCACTTCTTTACTTCAGTCATACCTTTACTGAGTCATCCTCTTCCACCTTTGCTGTAGTCACACCTTTTATTTTGCAAGGTATAAAAAGAAGGAAAAGTGAGCAGAGAGGAGAGTAATCACTACTACTGAGAAAGAAGAGCTGAGAGTAGAGCACATCCTTTGTATCTGAAGTGACTACACTAAGAACCTCTTAGACCCTGGAGGATATTGATGCCAAAAAAATGGAAATATTAATGTAAAAAAATGGACACTGGGTCCACAGATGTTGAAAGGATAAAAAAGATCTCTGGAGCCAGTAACTTTAATTCAGACTTCTAGCCTGCTAAATTGTGAAAAATAAATTTGTTTTTGTTAAGACCATGTATTTGTGGTATTTCTGTTATAAAATTACTAGAGAAGTTAGACAGCTCTTATATTCAAAAATTTGTCTTTCCATATATACTTTTTCACCCACTAGGGGCCTGAGGGTAGATTTTTGAACATAAGACTAATCTTTCTCGTGTTTTATTGATCTCATTATGCGTCTACATTAGTGGAGCTTCCATGTATGCCTAAACCCATGTACAAGGAGAAAACATTTTCTTTTTGTTGTTAATAGTTCTTCTCATCCACATTATATGGTTTTTCAAAAAATAATTGTTCATAATGACAGTTTGTCAAAAAATAATGCATAATTTGGCAAAAATGCTGGAATAAGCTGTCAAATAATTTCAGTTCGGCAGAGTTTGCCTTCTTTATTGATTTACTCTGTTTATTTTTATATATACATACATATGTGTGTGTGTCTGTGTGTGTGTGTGTATACATATATACATATAACATGAGTATTTCCAAACAAGTCACATCTTTTATCATCTTGGTGGGGATATTGCTTCTTAAAAGCCTAACAGTGGTCTTTAATTATGTCTACCTAAACAAGAACCTGATACAAAAGAGATTATAGAATATCAAAGAGAAGTAAATGTTCTTGGAATGAGAATAGAAGCTCGAGATAGGTGACATGTAGACTGGACACTCATTTATTTTATCCTTTTTATTTCATTTAAAGCTTAACCAAAATGGGAATTCATGTCTAAAAACTAGCAAAATGGACAAAAATCACTAAATCCACTTATAAGTAAGAATGGATTTTCAAAATGAATAAATCACATGTAAAAAATTATATTTATTAAAGCAAATAAACATATTAGTTGTAGTCTTAAAAGTGAAGAAAGAATATTATAATTTATTAATGATAATTTAATATATTAATATTAATAATTATTAAACTCTTACCCTGTGTTCTAATAAATTTATGTGTATTTTTTTTCATTATCACAACATTCTTATGAATAAAACACCATTATATTCATTTTTAAGTTGAAGCATCATAGTCACAGAGGTAGAGTCGCTTGCCCCAAATCAGTGTGAGGAAGTTACAGCGCCCAGAGAACCACTCTTTTAAATAAACTACACTCATAGAGATGTTTTCTTTCTGTTAAAAGTATACTATGTACCAAGTCTTTTTCTAAGAACTTTACATTGGTTCTATCATTTAATCAGCAGAAGAATAGGTTATTAACTAACAAAGACAACAACAGTTCTATAAATATATCAATCCATCAATCATCATACCAATACCATAACAATTAAATAACTGCTAAGGTGGTGCAGTGGTTAAGCCCTTGACTGCCAACCAAAAGGTCTGCATTTTGAGCCCACCAGCTGCGTTGTGGGAGAAAGATGTGTCAGTATGCTTCAGTAAAGATTGCAACCTTGGAAACACTATGGGGATATTTCTACCCTGTCTTATGGGTTTGTTATGTGTCATATCGAGTCAATGGCAATAGTTATAGGTTTTATGCATGTTAAGAGAGTCTCTGGGTAGTGAAAATGCTTAACCTATTTGTCCACTGATTAAAAGTTTGTTATTTTGTGCCCATACAGAGATGCCTTGTAATAAAACCTGGAGATGTCCTTCAAAAATGAGTCATTGAAAACTTTATGGATCCCAGTTGCACTCTAACTCACTTTGACTCATCATGAGTTGGAATCTGGTGGTTTGATGCTTGCTAAAATATTAGCTATATTTCTGATGTATGGTAGATACTCAATCTGTACAAACAATTATCATGACTATTTTTAGTTGTGTAGCCTCAGAGTCTTTTCTAACATGTTATTGGACTTCATTATCAATAATTCAGAAAAAATATATATATTGTTTGGTGCTTTAATTTTCTTGGTAAACCTTCTGCTGTTTGTTCTAAATTTATTTTTCATGTTTCTTATCCTTGAAGAATTTGTTTTCAGTCAACAATACCTAGTGTAAGTACTATCTATCCCAGGAATTTTTGTAGTAGATTTTATCAACATAATAACTGTCTAACTTACAGATATATTTGTATGCATCAACAAATAACTGGTGGAGAAGAATTTTTGAGTAGGAAAATTAAAGTCTATTCATGCAACACCAATAAGCAATGTGCTTTACATTTAAATTATTGAATTTTAACTAAAATTGAAATAATGCTTGTGTATAAGCATCGCAGCCACTGTTTCTACCTGTAAGCTATTCACAAATATAAGTGGAATGTTTTAAGCAGAACACAACCAACACTAAGTCTATATTACCTAAAAAAAAGGGTGCACATTCACTATGTAACAATCAAGAATTATTATTTATTTATCTACTATAGATACTTGCATGTAGCCTGAATTTTCATGACTTGGCTCTTTATTTTGAAGATAGAAACTATTAGGTTCATGTTCTCCCATAACATTCCCAAGAGAACTAACTTCAAGGAGGAATCAAAGTTGTAGTCATATTAAGTACGTATATTTCTGCAGTGCCATCATTTATATTTTGTTGGAAAAACTCGCATTCTTCTAATATACACATTAAAATTATAGAGCATATGGGATTAATAGATTTAGGGAATTATTTTTCAAAAGCTGTATAACAGTACCTCTACCCAAAATAAAAGCAATATTGATACATAAATTTAAAAATATCCTCTGATATTCACACCTAGAATCACATTCAATCCATCATTTTAGTGATATTCTTCAAAATAGTTTATGCAATCTATAAACATCTTCTTCTCATTCAAAAGAGTCATCTTGAATTTTCCATATGGAACGTTTTAATAGAAGCTTGACCTAGTGACCTTGGTTCCTTTTGCTCCCTCCATTTACTTTAGAAAGCTCAAGAACTTTATACAGAGAAAATCGTTTGTTACAGGAAGCACTGAAATCCATCCCAAGTATTTGCTGATCAAATCTGTGTTCTTATCTACAATGTTATCCAACAGTTGAAAACAATGAAGAATTACATGAAGCAAATGATAATTACCCTCAAAGCATTGAATATTAGGGTGGTACTTCAGCAAAAATTTAAAAAATAAAAAAGTTTTCAGTGATAATAGTAGATAATTTAAACTCCCTTAAGTTTATCAAATAAAAAGAAAATAACTGATAAAACCACTAAAAGATAAAGTTGTGTTTTGATCTAGCTCCAGACCCAAATTTTATTGAATCCTCAAATACAGGATTTATTGACATATTAATTTTCTTTGTTTTCCCTTCTTCAATGACACCAAATACAAGTATAATTTGAGATAAATCAGTTCTCAATTCAGAACCTGACACATAGTAAGATTTCAATATCTTCTGTGAATATTCTCAGTAAAGATGTATGCATCTTTCTATTTTACACTATTGCATCCTACTCTAGATTAATACCTACCTACAGCCCTTAGATTTATAGTGCATGAATGAATGAATGAATGAATATTGCACTTATTGCTGTTAGGTGCCCTCAAGTCATTTCTGACTCATAGCAACCCCACGCACAGCAGAACAAAACACCATCCCATCCTGTGCCAGCTCCATGACCCTTGCTGTACTTGAGCCCGTTGTTGCAGCCACCATGTAAATCCATTTCATTGAAGGTCTTCTCCTCTTTCGTTGACCATCTACCTTACCAAGCAGACATCCTCCTCCAGGGAATGGTCCCTTCTGACAACATGACCAAAATAGGTGAGACGAAGTCTGGCCATTTTTGCTTCCACGGAGCATTTCAGCTGCATTTTCTCCAGGACAGAACCTTTAGTTATTTTAGCAGTCCATGGTACTTTCAGCATTCTTCACCAGCACCACAATTGAAAAGCATCAACTCTTCGTAGGTCTTCCTTATTCATTGTCCAGCTCTCACATGCATATGAGGCAATTGAAAATATCATGGCTGTGTCAGGCACACCTCAGTCCTCAAGGAGATATCCTTGCTCCTTAGCACTTGAAAGAGCTCCTTCATGGCCAACATGCCCAGTGCCACACGTTGTCTAATGTTCTGACTGCTACTTCCATTGATGTCGATTGTAGAATGTGAATTCTTTGACAGTCTCAATCTTTTCTCCATTTATCATGATGCTGCTTACTGGTCCAGTTGTGAGGATTTTTGTTTTCTGAATATTGAGATGTAATCCATACCACAGACTGTATTCTTCAACCTTCATCATAAGTGCCTCAAGTCATCCTCACTTTCAGCAAACAAAATTGTACTGTCAGCATATCTCAGGTTGTTAATTATTCTTCCTCAAATCCTGATGCCATGTTTTTCTTCATATAGGGCAGTTTCTCAGATTATTTGCTCAGCATATAGATTGAATAAGTATGGGAAAATGTTAGAACTTGATGCACTCCATTCTTTATTATAAACCATGTAGTGTCACCTTGTTCTGTTTGAATGACAGCCTCCTGGTCAATGTACAGGTTCCTCATGAGTACAATCAAGTGTTTGGGAATCCCCATTTTTCTCAATGTTATCCATAATTTGTCATGATCCCCATAATCAAATGCCTTTGCATAGTCAATAAAACACAAGTAAACATCTTTCTGGTATTCTTTGCCTTGAGCCAAGAGCCATCTGACAAAAGCTATGATATCCCTTGTTTGACATCCTCTTCTGAATCCAGCTTGCACCTCTGGAAGTTCTCTGTCAATATATTGCTGCAATCATTTTTTGAATTATTTTCAGTAAGATTTTACTTGTGTGCCATATTAATGATATAGTTCAATAATTTCCACATTCTGTGGGATCACCTTTCTTTGGAAGGGGTACAAATATGGATCTCTTCTAGTCAGTTGTCCAGGTAGCTGTCTTACAAATCTCTTGGCATAACTGAGTGAGTGCCTCCAGAGGGGCTTCTGTTCATTGAAATATCTCAATGGGTATTCCATCAATTCTTTGCCAATTCCTTCATTGCAGCTTCGACTTCTTCCTTCAATACCATTGGTTCTAGATCAATGCCACTTCCTGAAATGGATGAACATTGACCATTTCTTTTAGGTACGGTGACTCTGTGCATTCCTTCCATCTTGATTTAATGCTTCATGCATCATTCAATATTTTGCCCACAGAATCTCAATATTGCAACTCGAAGCTTAAATATTTTCCTCAATTCTTTCAGCTTGAGAAATGCTGAGTGTGTTCTTCCTTTTTGGTTTTCTAACTCCAGGTCTTTGCACATTTCATTATAGTAATTAGCTTTGTCTTCTTGGGCTGCTCTTTGAAATATCCAGTTCAGCTCTTTAATATTGTCATTTCTTCCATTTGCTTTAGCTACTCTCCATTTAAGGGAAAGTTTCAGAGTTTCTTCTCTCATCCATATGGTCTTCTCTTCTTTTCTCGTCTTTTTAGTGATCTCTTGCTTTCTTCACGGATGATGTTCTTGATGTTACCCTACAATTCTTCTGGTTTTTGGTTGGTGTTTACGGAATCAAGTCTATTCTTTAGATGGTCTCTTATTTCACGAGTGATATATTCAATATCATATTTTGGCTCTTGTGAACTTGTTTTAATTGTCTTTAACTTCAAGTTGAACTTGCATATGAGCAGTTGATGGTCTGTTCCACAATCAGTTCTTGGCCTGGTTTTGGCTGAAGATATTGAGGTTTTCCATTGTCTCTTGCCACAGATGTAGTCAATGTGATTCCCGTGTGTTCCATCTGGTTGAAGTCCACATGTACAACTGCCATTTGTGTTGTTGAATAAAGATGTTTGCAATGAATAAGTTGTTGGTCTGGTAAAATTCTACCATGAGAGTTCCAGCATTCTTTCTGTCACCAAAGCCAAATTTTCCAACTACTGGTGATTCTTCTTTGTTTCTAACTTTTGCATTCCAGTCACCAGTTATAATTAACACATCCTGATTGCATGTTTGGTCAATTTCAGATTGTAGAAATTGATAAAAAATCCTCAATTTCCTCATCTTTTGTTTTTGTGGTTCATGCATAAATATGAATAATAGTCATATTAATGAGTCTTCCTTGTAGGCATATGGATATGATAGTATCATTGACACCATTGTACTTCATGACAGATCTTGAAACATCCTTTGTGATGATGAATGCCACACTATTCCTCTTTAAACTGTCATTCCAGGTATAGTAGATCATATGGTTGTCTGATTCAAAATGGTCAAACCAGTCCATTTCAGCTCACTAATGCTTAGGATATCAGTATTTATGCATTCCATTTCATTTTTGACAACTTCCAATTTTTCTAGATTCATACTTTGTACATTGCATGTTCCAATTATTAATGGATGTGTGCAGCTCTTTCTCCTTAATTTGAGTGATGTCACATCACCAAATGGAGGTCTTGAAAGCTTTACCTTATCCATATGAGTATAAGGCTGGTTTTACTCTGATGATGCAATTCTTTACCAGTCCTATTTTGAGGGCTTTCTAACCTAAGTGACTCATCCTCCTCCTCTGTATGAACAATGTTTCCAAACTATTCATAAAGTTGGGCAGTAATGTATCAGACAGTGTTTCTCTGCTATTCATAAAGTTTTCCCTGGCGAATTCTTTGAGAAGTGGATGGCCTCTTTTTTCTTCCTAGTCTGTCTCAGTCTGCAAGCTGGGCTGATATCTGTGCACCATGTGGACCTCACTGGGTTTGAAGCACCAGTGGCACAGCCTCAAGACTCACAGCAACATGTCATCACAGTAGGACAAACTGACAGACAAGTTTGTCTCCCTTAGCTGTTGGACACCTCTCCACCCTTCACTTACCTGGTTCCCTGGGCTGACTCCTCACTGGCACTATCGTAATATGGCACTATCCTCACTTATTTTCTTATGTTGTTGTTGTTCAGTGCCGTCGAGTTGTTTCTGACTCATAGCGACCCCATGCACAGCAGAATGAAACACTGCCTGATCCCGCGCCAGCCCCACAGTCCCTGTTATACTTGAGCCCATCATCACAGCCACCGTGCCAATCAATCTCGTTGAAGACCTCCCCTTCTTTCGTCGACCCTCCACCCTACCAAG
>NW_006921815.1:4784291-4809724 GCF_000298275.1 Orycteropus afer afer
TTTAAACACCAGAGGCTCAGCCTGAAAACTCACATCTACATGTCACCACAGTAGGACAAACCGACAGACAAGTTTGTCTTGCTGTTGGAGACCTCTCGTATAACCCCCAACTGGGTCCCTGTGGCTGACTGTACCTCTGTCTGGCTTCCTGGCTTTTAATCCCCTTTCTCCTGCTCTTTTGGCCTGCTGTTTTGTGTGTCCCTGAGTTGTTCCTGGGGCTGACAATATCTTGCTTATTTTCTTATACAATCTTATTATTTTTGAAATTAAAGAGGAGAGAGTCTTTTCTAAAAATATAGTACACTGACTATGTGTTCTGTTTACCTAGTGCCTTTCTGACATGAATATACTACAAATGGAATGGCCTTAACAAACAGGAATTTATTCTCTTACAGTTCAGGAGGCCAGAAGTCCAAGTTCAAAGTGCCATACTCTAGAGGTTGTGTGAAAACCCGTCAGCTTTGGGCTTCAGGTCTGCCTCCTGCTCCCAGCCCACTGAAGCTAGAGGCATCTCTTCACTCAGGCAGTTACTAGCTGCTGAGGCTAACAAGCCCAAGGTCAACAAATAAAATGGCATGGTCTCGATGTTACCAAACCACATGGAAGGCCACTAATTCAAGTTCATTGAAAGTCCCAAGGTCAGTAAAGCATGACAGGCTACCTGCAGGGTTCAAACTTGCCATAAGCAAGAAACCATTCCCCAAGGTTTCTCCTTATATACAGGAAGCTGACCACATCCCTAAGGCAGATATTCAGCTGCTTACTATAGATTCCACCATGGAGTTGATTACCAGTCTCATCATGGAGAATATTACATCCAGCTGCCCAACCACTCAACCAGCCAAGTTGACACACAAACTGACCTACCACACTATTGCAATGTCATTCTCCCTTTTGTTTCATTGTTCAAAATGGTTGTCTGTGATCATGTAAACTTTATTTTAGATACTAAAATTTAAAAGAAATTATCTAATCGATTTTATCGTAACTGGAAATTATTTAAAATAATTGAATATGAAAGATGTAGAGTCGTAACATCCACTTAAGAGAATATCCATTTAATAAATCCTAAAATATAAAGTTACTTGTTTTTCTGTTTTAAATTCAGGATTTAATGGAAACAAATAGCTTTATTTTTATTTATTTAAGTATAACTATTACAAAGCAATGAAAAAGTAAAATTAAAAAGAGAATCTTGGTACTTTGATATATTAAATTCAATTCTAAAATTAATTATGTGTTATGTAAACTTACTTAATAGATAAATTTGGTATCTGTTTATTTTCAACTGCTTAAAATAGAGTAAATTCATATACTTTTTTTCATTTTTCTGTGTTTAATCACAGAACTGAAATCAAATGTGGCATTCTTAAATTCAATTGACAAGCCTTATCCATGAGTAGACTTATAAGAATTCAGAGTAGACAGCTGTATATGTCATATAATTCGAAAGTACTGAAAATTATTTTTACTTAAAGTAAAATATCTCTCTCATTACCTTTCTCTGTGCTTCAAAATTCATCTTTAGAAAGCTCCCTTGGGTTTTAATTTTAGTTTTCACTTAATATTTTGAAGTGTGACTCTTCTGAATTTTGCAAATGCTCTTTGAGAGTTTGTTTGGAGAGTCACGGAGAATGGCTTTTCTTAAATCCACCCACAAAACTGTTTTCTGATTGTAAGGCATTAATTTCTTGAATGAAATTCAAGGAAGAGAAGATCACTCTTTTTATTGATCAGATCAGCCAAGTTACCCTTGAGGATAATGGTGACTCATGTTGCAAGCACAGAGCACTCATAACTTTTTGGAGAGCATGTGTTGATCCCAATTAGAGGGTAACGTAAAGTTTGGGTGTAGGATGACAATACTGAGAAAAGTTGTTGTTCTTAGCTGCTGTTGATTATGTTCCAACTCTTAGCAACCCTGTGTAAAATAGAATGAAACACTGCCCAGTCCTGCACAATCCCCACAATAGCTGCCATGTTTGAGCCCATTAATGGGAGCTCTGGTGGCATAGTGCCTACGGCATTTGTCTGCTAACCACCAGCCACTCCTTGGAAGGAAGATTGGGCAATCTATTTGCGTAGAGATACCACCGTGGTCTAATCACTGATCCTACTGTTGGTGTTGTTATGTGCCATGGAGTAGGGACCCCTTCCTTGGTTTTCCAAGGTGGTATCACTGCAGAAGTAGATTGCCCAATCTTCCTTCTGAGAAGTGGCTGGTGGGTTTGAACTGCCAGGCTTCTGGTTAGCAGTCAAGTGCCTTAGGCACTACACTACTAAAGCTGATCTTAGTAAGGAAACTGAAGATCCGAGATCTTATGATTTAGTCAAAGAAACAATTAGTTCTAGAGGTTAAAAGTACACCCACAATTCCTAACAACTGGAATATACTTTTATATACTAGGTACAATTGCCTCCCATCAGAATTAGGAAGGGAACATGTGTTAAATCTTAATTACTCTCTCTCTCTCTTTTTTTCCCCCCAGTAAACTTTTCTTATAGTGTGTGTTTAATAAAATCTATTTGTAATAGATTAGCCATGAGAGTACAGCTACGTATTTTAACTAATTAAATATATATATTATATATTATACTATATATATATATATATATATATATATACATATATTTAACTATTAAATATACATATAATAAAACGTCAATCCGTTACTTATGCATTATTTTTCTTACATCTCAGGACTTGTGATATTTTTAAAATTATCAAAAGCAATAATAGACCATCTTCTCAGCAACTTCACCTAAATACTTTCTTTAATAAAGCCTGCAATCTAAGATATGCATGATCACTGAGAACTCTATTCCGAAGCCCATGCACAGCTAATATTTTGATTGAGATTTCTTGTACTAATGAGAAATGAAAAAACAGAAAAAAACAATTCTCTCACTCCTCACAGATTGCTGTTACTAGTTAATGAAAGCTATAGTCAACTCTTCGTTTAATAAATTTTCCAATCTATTTTTGCAAAATGTTACAATTCTCTTCTCTCTGCAGTTAGTGGCCTAGAAAATTACACCAAAACAAAAGAAAGAAAAAAGGTGTTGTTGTTCTTAGTTGCTGTTGATTATGTTCCAACTCATAGCAACCCAGTGTAAAATAGAATGAAACACTGCCCATTTCTAAACAATCCTCACAGGTTGCCATGTTTGAGCCCATTAATGGAAGCTCTGGTGGAATAGTGCCTAAGGCATTTGTCTGGTAATCACCAGCCACTCCTTGGAAGGAAGATTGGACAATCTATTTGAGATGCCATCTTGGAAACGCAAGGAAAGGTGGCTATGAATCTAATTGACTTGATGGCAGTGAGTTTGTTTTTTTGAATTCAATTACTTATTCCCTAATGGTGATCTGACTACTGTAAAAGGGTTGAAACTGCCACAGTGGTCTTTACTCATCTCTTGGGGCACTGCCAGACCAAACCAATTGGGCACACTGTGATTCCTAATTTTTATAGGAGGAAGTAAGTCTCCACTGCCCAACATGGCATCAGTCAGCATCTCTAGCAACATACAGAAGGAATGAGGGATAGAAGATGGTTGGTGCGAGTGGCTTACCTACGAAAAACCAACAGTCTTTCTTTTTCTCTGGCACTCCCTTGGTTGGTTTCAAAATATGAACAGGTTCCAGAGTTTTAAAATAGTTGGTTCCAATAGCTTTGCCCAATTCAATTGTTGTTTTGTTGAAGGTATCCACCTCTAGAAATTACTACTGTACCATTTTGCATAACATCATCCTATTTATTTTTAGTGAAAGACAGTACTGTTTGTTATAACGGAATATATAACTAACCGAAGATAGAGCTTTTTTATAAAAAAGATGAATATAAAGATATTACTTTGACTTTGATTACTTACCGTCTTAATTTGCCTTCAACCAACGTATAGTTTTTCTATTTTAGGACTCTATATGTGAGTTGAAGCTTTCAGAGCATATATTCAAGAGTCTCCCAAGAACAGTTTTTAAATAAATAGTAGAAAAAATGAAGAAATAAGTCTTCGATAAGATTTACCTCTAGTCAGAGTTGCATGCATTAATTGATGTTAAGAGATAGTTTATTGTAGGGTTTCAAAATATGTGAAAGTCAGCCGAAACAAGTGAGAGCCAATGAGGCTATTTGTTATATAATCAAAACCAAATAAACAAACTTATTGCCATTGAGTGGATTCTGACTCATAGCCACCCCCTTTGGGTTTCTGAGGTGATAAATCTTTATGGAAACAGATTACCCAGTCTTCCTTCCATAAGTGACTGGTGAATTTGAACCACTAACCTTCTGGTTAGAGTCAAATGCCTCAGGCACTATGCCACAATTTACTTTCCTTCACCAGATTATAGGCTTTAGTGCGGAAGGGAATGGTCCACTGTGCTCTTTGCTGTATCTCCAGCACATATGTAATGCCTGTTGTTGTTGTTGTTATGTGCCGTCGAGTCGGCCCCGACTCATAGCGACCCCTCCTTGGGTTTCCGAGGCAGTATCACTACGGAAGTAGGATTGCCCAACCTTCCTTCCGAGGAGTGGCTGGTGGGTTTGAACCGCCAGCCTTCTGGTTAGCAGTCAAGTGCTTTAGCCACTATGCTACCAGAGCTCTACTCAATAATATGTCTTTTAAGAATGAATAAATTTCAAAGTTCCAGAGTCCTTTTAAGACCTTTTAGAAAAGTAGATATTATTCATATCTATAGATTACGAGATTGACCTGGGATCAGGCAGTGTTTCATTCTGTTGTATGCAGGGTTGCTGTAAGTCAGAGCCAATTGATGAAACTTAACAACAACAACATAGATTGTTTTAGATCCTGCAGCTTTAGTGCATAACTCAATGTAAATTAAGCCTTTGATAAATTCTCCAATCATGTATCCTAGTCACTTATATAGAGTATTTACCACATTATCATATTTACTAATTTATAAAGCAACTTTTAATTTACTTTTTGTTTTCTCTTTTATGTGTAAGGTCCATGAGGACAGAATACATCTTCTTAGCTCTTCCTGTGTCAGTGCTAAATACAATATATGCTGCAAAAATACAACCAACCAAATAAATAAATAAATAACTCACTGTCGTCCAGTCAGATATGACTCACAGCGACCCCTTCTTGGGTTTCTGAAGTGATATCACTACAGAAGTAGATTGTCCAACCTTCCTTCTGAGGAGTGGCTGGTGTGTTCAAACCACCAACCTTCTGGTTAGCAGTCAAATGCCTTAGGCACTACACCACAGCTGGCTCCTGCAAAAATACAAGGGACTCAGAAAACATTAGGGAACACTTCTTAAAGAATTGTACTTCAGCAAACTACTGAGTAACCCAAACCTTAGTGAATTTTAGTATGACTTTTGTAAGACAACAATACCATATTGTTGTTCTTGTTGTTGTTGTTATATTCTGTCTAGTTGGACCCGACTCATAGCAACCCCTCCTTGGGTTTCTGAGGCAGTATCACTACGGAAGTAGATTGCCTCATCTTCCTTCCTAGGGGAGGCTGGTGGGTTTGAACCACCAGCCTTCTGGTTAGCAGGCAAGTGTTTCGGCATTATGCTACCAGAGATCCTCAATACTATATTAGACGGGTAAAATTACATATTTTTATATCATGATTTCTTCCCTCAAAAAGTGATAATTGTGAAGATTATCAATCGGTATGTATCTTAACCAAATTAATTTTAATTTTGTATCCATTAGGTTACAAATCAGCCTTTTCAATACTGCCTTTAACAAAATTTATGTTTTAAATAATTCATTCATTATCTGCTAAGGAACTAGCATATACTGATTTTTACTTCATTTTGCTAAGAATTCAAATAGTTAAGAATAATGTAGAAACTCTTAATTACTTTTCTATAAAACATTAAATTCATTGTCCTTTTCAACTAGAGTTATATTGCCTTTCAACAGCTGAAAATATGAAGAGCAAGGTAACCTTTGAGAAGAGAAAAGAGAAATGTCATCTTTATTGCCAATAGGGCAGGAAAACATGACAGATTTTTTATTGGTAATCTTCAGGAAACTGATGACAAAGATGTTTTCCCAGTGAATGAGAATTGTTGAATTTCCATTAGTTTGTTGAAATTTCAACATTCTTGAGTAAAGTTTTGAGGTGAGAGGATTGAGCTTAAATTCCCTCTCAGCTACTTATCCTAATTTTTCTATTTTTTAGCACATCTCTCATCACAGTCTCCAAATATGCTCAGTGTGCTCTTGATCCCCCTTCATTTAACAATTTCTCATTTCAGTACCCCATGCAATTATTTCCCTGGATAAGTGATTCAAGTTGTTTTTTCCAAATCCCACATTTGAGGATCCATTTCCTTAAGTTTCCTTTGTCAGCTGTCATAATTAAGCAAAGTAGTCTGACAAAGTAAGCAACACAATGCATATAATATACTGTATTATCTTTTGAATTTTGTATTCTTATTTTTAAAGTTGTTTTTGTTGTGTTGTTATGTGCCATCGTGTTGGCCCCGACTCATAGCGACCCCTCCTTGGGTTGCTGAGGCAGTATCACTATGGAAGTAGATTGCCCAGTCTTCCTTCCCAGGAGTAGTTGGTGGGTTTGAACTGCCAGCCTTCTGGTTAGCAGTCAAGTGCCTTAGGCACTATGCTACCTGAGCTCCTATTTTAAAGTAGATGTGTGGAAATAATATAATCTTAATTCAACCAGCCACTCCTTGGAAGGAAGACAGGGATATCTACTTCCATAGTGATACTTCCTCGGAAGCCCAAAGAGGGGTCGCTATGAGTCAGGTCCGACTTGACAGCACATAACAATAACAGCAACAATTCATACTAAGCCAGCTTTTTAGTTAGCAGTTGAGTGCTTAACCGCTGAGGCACCAGAATATCTTTAACTCAAATTAGTCAAGCAACAATTGGGAAAACGTCTAAAATTTTGGTATGTAAATTTAAGGCATAGTAAGCAACATAGGATCTTTGTAGTAAGTCAAATTTTACTACAAAAGTTTCACTCTACAGTCCCAATTATTAACACTTTTGCTCAAAGAGTATAATTTTAAATTTAAAAGCAAAGTCATTTTCTGTAATAGTCTTAGGAATATAAGAAACAATGCTGTGTATAAAATGATTTACACATCACAAGCAATATTTATCATCAATATATCAATGATAGAGTTAGGCTTGTCAGAACATTGCTGGGAAGATGGGAAGCTGGTATTGACTATGAATAAGGCTTGCTGTAAAGGGTACTTGAGATTCTTTCTCAGTACAAATGAGTTATCTTTGCCATTACCATTGGAACACAGTTCATGCCTCCTGGCAAAAAGTGATATGGTGTTAATATTCAAAAGAAAAATACAGAACTCCCCCTGCTGGCAAAAAGTAACAGAGAAAATTACCTTTGTATACAAATCTTTCCCCAAGCATCTTGAGAAACGGGGAAAAAATTTAAGAATCAATCAATATTCCCAAGGAAATATAATAATCAGAAACCAATCAGCAAGTTAACTGCTGGGGTGGTGAGTGGCTTTCTAATGGTTGCTATGTAATGATACATCCTCAGAAAACAGTCTTATAGGTAAGCAACCTTCATTTTTCCAAAGCCAATTCACACCATCTATTATACTGTCTTGATTCCATAGCTGGAGGCATAGAGAGCTCTTAACTGGTAAATAGATTATGGATAATGATTAACTCCAAATGACTTCATTCTTGACCCAGATTACAGATAGCATGTTTTAAAAGGAAGTTTGGAGAGGATGACTTGCTAGTTGTGTTCTAATTATGCACTGTTGCCACATTTTAGTCATTAGAAAAATGTTGAAGTAGGGCACTTTGCCAATTCTTTTTCCACCAGATTTTTGTTGTTGTTAAAATAGTAGCTTGTTTCCAATATCTAAGATTTTCATGTACTACTAAATGATTCTCAACATTAACTTTCAGGGACAGCTCCAACATAGAGGATATACAACTATGAAAGCATACTATGGAGCTCCTCTTTTGGTAGTGTTATTTTAACAGAGACTAAAACCAAGGCATTTTATATAAAATCTTGGATATTGACACCTCTTAGAAAATTTGAGATTATTTGAGACAGTATTGATGAGGGCAGAATTTCAGAAAAATTTTACTCCTCTTGCCTATAATGATAAATTGATAGGTCTACTTCAATGTTTCTGTGAGATATTATTTTGATATTCACGGTCCTATATTCAAAAATGTTTAGGGAACTGCTGCTGTTGTTGTTGTTGTTATGTGCCGTCGAGTCGGCCCCGACTCATAGCGACCCCTCCTTGGGTTTCCGAGGCAGTGTCACTATGGAAGTAGGATTGCCTAACCTTCCTTCCGAGGAGTGGCTGGTGGGTTTGAACCGCCCGCCCGCCGTCTGGTTAGCAGGCAAGTGCCTTAGCCACTATGCTACCAGAGCTCCCAGTTAGGGAACTGCAGTGAAATTAATTACTTAATATGGCCCTTCTAAGTTTAGTCCTTCATTTTATGATGTACTGTAAATCCTAGCCTGGATGTTTGTTGTTATGGTCCTACTTTGCTAAGAGTTGTCCATTATGTCAATGAGTCAGGAATAGGATGGGATATAGCTTGAGTCAACACCTTACTCAAAGGTGTGACCAAGTCACCACCTTTAGTTTCCTTGAGGGTATGGCCTGCATCCAGTAAATATTAATGCTTTGGCAAAATTCTTTCTCTTGCTCAGGATCTTTCTTCTGCTTCATCATCATCTTTAACCTCCATCCCAAAGGGACCAAACTTGTGCTGATTCTTGTGAAAGAAATTATTCTACAGTTGGTGTCAGAATGGTGGATTGCATCACAATGGACCTAACTCACTGGAGTACATGATTTTGAAAAAAGGGAATACATCAGAGAATGAAAAACCTTTGCTTTCTCAATGGGATAAAACACTCATGTACTATAGCAGCTGTTATGTTGCAATTAATTATCTGAGACAAAAGATATTAATGAGGAATTGGCTAATTGATGCATGTAGCAATATAGAGTGATAAAGACAGGGAAAATCATACAATTCCTTTGTGGCTGCTATCAGTAATAGCTGCAATGACAGGGAAAAACCATGTAAGTGTGGTTGGTAGCACTGAACCAAGGCCAGATCCAGTCTAGCCAGAGTTAAAGTCTCAGGGCAGACATAGAAAGGAAAATTTTTTTTTGAACAACAAGAAATATCCCTACAGCCATTGGTTACCAAGATAGTTGTCTGTGAGGGGAATGAACAGAAGTGTTAAAGGAATTGCTTCAATTTGTAGATTAGTTAAAATGACTTGGGAAAGTGACTAATTTAGATAGTGTCTTAAGTTTTAAATGCTACAGAAGGGAAGAATATGTTTGGACCGATGCAAGACTCAAAATTCTCTATGGAACAGTCATGAATGATGATACAACATCCAGTTACACAGCAGGTTAACCCAGAGAGAACGGCCAGTCAGGTCAATTGGATAAAATTTGCAATGAGATTTATTTGTCCTGCAAAGGCAAACTGTCTCTCTTCCTTTCTAAATACTCCTTGCAACATTCCAGAGGAAGCAACTTATGTGCTGCTTATGCAAGTCATACTGGAATGGTTTTATGCTGATCAGACTATATACCAAGTGAGTATGTGCCTTACACATATCAAGGCAGATGATCATCAACAAGGCAGATGATCATCAAGGGAATCACTTCCACGTGGGTAACTCATGTAACCTTGCTACTGCTAAACAAAGGAAAAACCCAGGAAGCTTTGTAGGATCTGTTGGCACAGCTTCCCCACATGAGTCTTACAGATGAAAGGAACATAAGGGCTTTTCAAAAGAGACTGGGAAGAAGCAATAGTGAAAGGACCTACACGAGGAGGACACAGAGTTTTTAGGTATTTATGAAACTGTGACAGAATTTTACAAGACCAATGACTTACTCATTGGAAACACCTTTTTTTTTTTTTCAGAATCATAAATGGAAGCTATACATGAGAAGCTCACCAGGTGGAATACACAGGAATCAAATCAAATACATTTGTGAAAGAGGCAATGAAGAAGCTTAATATTATACATCAAAACAAGGTCATGAACTGGCTGAAGAAAAGACCATCAATTGCTTACATGAAAGTAAAATTTGAAGCAGAAGAAAATTAAAACAAGTCCACAAGAGCCAAAATATGACCTTGATTATATTCCACCTGAACTTTGAGAACATTTAAAGAACAGATTTGATGCATTGAACACCAGTGACTGAAGACTAAAGGAGTTGTGGGATGGCTTCGAGAACTTCATAAATGAAGAAAGCAAAAGGTCATTAGAAAGAGAAGAAAGGAAAAAAAAAAAAAGACTAAAATGGATGTCAAAAGAGACTGAAATGTGTTCTGGAATGGAGAGTAGCTAAAGTGAATGGAAGAAATGATGCAATTAAAGAGTTGAACAGAAGATTTCAAAGGGTAGCTTAAGAAAACAAAGTAAAGTGTTAAAATGAAATGTGAAAAAACCTGAAGTTAGAAAACCAAAAGGAAGAACATTCTTGGCATTTCTCAAGCTAAAAGACATGAAGAATAAATTAAAACCTCAAGTTGCAATGTTGGAGGATTCTATGGGGAAAATATTGAAAGATGTAAGAAGTATCAAAAGAAGATGGAAAGAATACAAAGCTGGGGGAGTTCTGTACCCAAAAGAAATGGTTGATGTTCATGTATTTCAGGAGGTAGCATATGGTGAAGAACCATTGGTACTAAAGGAAGAAGTCCTGGCTGCAATGAAAGAATTGGTGAAAAACAAAAGGAACTGATGGAATACTCATTAAGATGTTTCAACAAATGCATGAGATGTTTACTCATTTATGCTAAGAAATTTGGCAGGCAACTAACTGGCCAACCACTTGGAAGAGATCCATATTTGTGCCCAATCTAAAGAAAAGCCATCCAAAAGAACGTGGAAATTATTGAACACTATTATTAACATCATATGTAAGTAAAATTTTGTTGAAGATAATTCAAAAATGGTTGCAGCAGTATAGTGCCAGGGAACTTCCAGAAATTCAAGTTGGATTTAAAAAAGGGCATGGAATGATGGATATCATTGCTGATGTCAGATAGATCTCAGCTGAAAGCAAAGAATATCAGAAGGATGTTTACCTGTGTTTCATTGACTATGCAAAGGTATTAGATTGTGTAGAACATAACAAAGTATGGGTAACATTGAGAAGAACAGCACTTAATTGTGCTCATAAGGAACCTGTACATAGACTAAAAGGCTGTCATTTGAAAAGAACAGAAGAATATTGTATGGTTTAAAATCAGGAAGTGTGACTGTCAGCTTTTATCCTTTCACTGTATTTATTCAATATGTATGCTGTACAAATAATCTGAGAAGCTGGACTATATGAAGAAGAATGTAGCATGAAGATTGGAGGAAGACTCATTAACAACTTATGGTATTCAAAAGACACAACCTTACTTCCTGAAAGTGAAGAAGCCTTGAAACACTTATTGATAGACATCAAAGACTACAGTCTTTCACATGGATTATATCTAAACATAAAAAAAAAAAAAAACTCCTTGCTCCTGGATCAATAAGCAACATCATGCATGATAAGTGGAGAAAAGTTTGAAGTGGGCAAGGATTTCATTTTATTTGGGTCTGCAATCGATATCTATGTAAGCACCAGTCAAGAGATCAAACTCAATATTGCATTGGGCAAATCTGGTGCAAAAGATCTCTTTAAAGTGTGAAAGAGTGAAGATATGACTTTGAACACTTAGGTGCACCTGACTCAAGCCATGGTGTTTTTGATCACCTTATGTGCATGTGAAAGCTGGACGATTAATAAGAAGGACCAACGTAGAATTGGTACAT
This sequence comes from Orycteropus afer afer, assembly GCF_000298275.1. Classification (NCBI taxonomy): domain Eukaryota; kingdom Metazoa; phylum Chordata; class Mammalia; order Tubulidentata; family Orycteropodidae; genus Orycteropus; species Orycteropus afer. The sequence continues at coordinate 4,796,119 of NW_006921815.1, forward strand.
TTGAATTGTGGTGTTGGCAAAGAACACTGAAAATACCATGGACTGTCAGAAGAATGAACAAATCTAACTTTGACAAAGCCTCATTCTTTAGTTTGTGCTTATGTATTTGTTGTACCACGCTTCCTCTGCCTTGAGTGCTTCTCCTTTGAGAAAATTCAAGTGTTGCCCTTTAAATTATATTACAAAGCAAGAATGACTATAGGTAGCTAGTGGTACTAAGGTGCATACCCCTTTTCTACTTGAGAATAAGCTGCAGAACTATTGTAGCAGAAAGTTATCTTGAGTTAGATAATTTAAGCTAACAGTGTAGGGAAAAAATAAATCAAGGGCATCAAGGCTAGAGATCATTTGGGAGATACATGTGTAGACTATTGTATAATCAAAACAATATGTAGGGAAAGTCTGACCAAAGTAAAGGGAGTGGGGCAGAGAGGATAGATTAGGAAACTAGACAGAAAATAAAATATTCTTATAAGTTCATGTGGTAGAGATGAAACAAGAAGCTAGCATGACTTCTAATATTATGGAATATATACTGTAATGTCTTTTTAATGATGCATCGAGAGAATGGAAAATGTGAGTCACTCAGCTTATAAAAGGAGGTTTCATGTATATATGTTCATACATAGTGTTGTTAAGGAAAAAAAAAAAAATTCAATGCCATCAAGTCGATTTGACTCATAGTGGCCCCACCTTGAGTTTCTGAGGTGGTATGGCTATGGGAGTAGATTGCTCAATCTTCCTTGCAAGGAGTGGCTGGTGGGTTTGAAACAAGCCTTCTGGTTAGCAGTCAAATGCCTTAGGCAATATACCTCCAGAGCTCCCATGTTCTTGCTAAATTCCATTTATTTGATTTTCAATTTGTAGTAACATCATGTTACATAGTAGAACTATCCTATAGAGTTTTCTAGGCTGTAATATTTATGAGAACAGATTTGTTGAGTAGTTTCAAATCCAACCTTTTGGTTAGCATTTGAGTTCTTAACCATTGCACCACCAGGGGTCCTTATTCATCTATATAAATACTGCTATTTCCATGATAGGGAGCTCTGGTAGCATAGTGCTTAAGGCACTTGACTGCTAACCAGAAGGCTGGAGGTTCAAACCCACCAGCCACTCCTCGGGAGGAAGGTTGGGCAATCTACTTCCGTAGAGGAAGGTTGGGCAATCTACTTCCGTAGTGATACTGCCTCAGAAACCCAAGGAGGGGTCACTATTAGTTGGATCTGACTCGACAGCACACAACAACAACAACCTTTCCTTGATAATTTCATCTTTTCTTGAACACAGATACCTAGAAAATTTCATTAATGTCTATGGTTTAATTAATACTTATATATTACGACTTTGACAGATACCATAAATATGCACACACACACATACGTACCATATATACACATATACAAGTTTACCGGTCCCCTCTCCTCACCTTTAGACTCTTATATCCCACTCTGTATTACACAGCTCCAGCTGCATATCTCATTTGTGGCATTAATTCACTGTGTCCTAATCTGTACTCCTAATTTGTTTATTCTAAATTCTTTGTGCTGTTTAGCAATGTAAAGTATAACCTGTGCACTATGGTCAACTCCTTTTAGTTTAGTTTACTAAAATCCATTTTATTACCTATAAAAGAGGAATAATCATAACTATAAAAAGTTATTTCTGTGAAGACTGAATGAGACAAAATATAATAGCGTTATGCCCTCACACTAGTAAAAGCTCAACAAATGGAAGTTGTTGGTAATTGGTAATTGTTTCATCAATTTACTCATTAATAATTTGACAAATACTTACTAATTACTATGTACAGGCATTATAGATACCAGAGATGGATCAATAAACTAACAAGATCTCACTATTCTTTATCAGGCATTCTAAATATAACGATATAAATAGTAAGTGTATGATTGTTGTTGTTGTTGTTGTTGTTGTTGTTATGTGCCGTCGAGTCGGCCCCGACTCATAGCGACCCCTCCTTGGGTTTCCAAGGCAGTATCACTACGGAAGTAGGATTGCCCAACCTTCCTTCCGAGGAGTGGCTGGTGGGTTTGAACCGCCAGCCTTCTGGTTAGCAGTCAAGTGCTTTAGCCACTATGCTACCAGAGCTACATATATATATATGATAAGGCAAATGGTATAAGAACTATCAAGAAAAATAAAGCAAGAGATGTGGATATAGATTTTTAGGGGTGTACTTTCTGATAAACAAAAGTCAGTGATATCTGTTCAGAATAGTTAACATTTGAGCAGAGACAAGGTGAAGTGAGGAAATGAATGGGGTAAAGAGCTGTTAAGGTAGAGTCTAAAATAAGTGAAAAAGGCAACAGCATGCTTGGTGTGTGTTTAAAAATCAGCATGAAGGCCAGTAAGGCTGTTGTTGAATGAGCAAGGGGTGAAATCCACAGAGAAGGAGGTCAGAGAGATAGCCACAGGTGAGGTGCTGTGGTGTTTATTGTACCTTATGGATTGCTGTGTATTCTAGAAAGACCAAAGAGAGATAAAAAAAAATATATATATTTAGAGAAAATAAACTTGTGTTATAAATATAATAAATAGTAAGAACAACAACAACAACAAAAACCTGTGAAAAGAAACTGATAATGAGAACTTATTTTAAATAAATGAGAGTGATACAGTAATCAATTTAAATTAAAAAGTAGGTTATATTTAAATAAGTTTAAATTTAAAATTAGGTTTATATTGTTTTTTAGTTGTTCAAGTCTGCTAACTAAAAATAAGATTTTATTCCTTTCTGTGTTATTTTATTTTATTTTTTTTCCATGAAGTTATTGCCTACGAGTCTTACCATTATCCATAATGTTGTAATGGAAGTATGAATTATTATTCTAAACCATTTTCCAAGTAAATAAAATAGACTTTTATTTTCTCTGTATAATTTGGCTCTTATTTTCATAGAAAATAGCTAAATAGCTTAATTATTCTAATATTTTTACTTTTTTTTAACCAATATTATTGAAAATTGGTGGCTTCAGACCTTGTCTAAATTCATGAGCCAGGAGGATAATCACTATCATCACCATCAGCTCAAAGCTGATTCCATTGGGGTGAAGGTCAGAGATACCTCCATTCTCCAAACAGTTTACCAATTTTGACACCAGCCATCCCTCCCAGGATACTGGCCCTCTCTAGTTCTCTGTTGGGTTTACTAATTCATTGCAACAGCCACAAAGAATTCACAGATCATACTGACAGTTACGTGGTTTATCAGGGAATGAACAGGCTATAATTTAGGATCAGGATCAACTGGGGAAGTAACAGGATAAAGAATACAGTTCATCAGTCAGGACAGCTCCAAACTGGAGAGCTCTCAACTTCTTCTCACATGTACCCATAGGCAGACCTCACCCTTGGATTCTGCCACCAGCTTCCACTTAGGCTTGAGATCTCCTGCTGTCCCCAGATCTAGCAAAAATTACCAGCTCCTTTCACTCCGCAAGCAAGGAAGCCAACACCACCGGTGAGCTTGTTGCCTGAAAACACTCAGTTCTCTTGTTCTGTGGCTTAGGAAGCTCATCACAGCCATCTCACTGCACTGCCCCTAGAGTTATGCTGTCTTGTGCTGCCACCAGTGTACAGATGTCTTTGTCTGCTGGGTCTAAGAGGTGAAGGACCCTGGTTCCAAAGGACATTTTGTGCTCTAAGCTTAGTGCCTAAGGCATGTGACTGCTAAGCAGAAGGCTAGTGGTTCAAACCCACCAGCTGCTCCTCAGAAGGAAGGTTGGACAATCTACTTCCGTAGTGATACCACCTCAGAAATCCAAGGAGGGGTCACTATGAGTCAGATCCGATTCAACAGCAGTGCATTGCACTGTAGGCTTCTTGATGGCGGTGAGGGCCTCCTTGACCTCTGTGAGACTGGCTCTTTTAAGTCCAGTAAGATGGCAAAACTTAACAATCCTTTTGGTAAGCCATGGCCACACAGCATGCATAATAACTGAATAATCTCTCCAGGGGTTTTACACTTGTTATTTACATAGTAGGCTAATCAATCCCTTTGCAATATTGTGCCCTAGGAAATTGTTTTAACAAAACAACAAACCCGGGGACAGAAAGGACATATATAGAGAATCCCATGGTCCTGTAACAATTTCAAACAAATGTATAGAAGTTATATCTTTTAACTTACATTGCATCTTTCCTTTCAAATGTATTTGACTTTTATTTTAAATATTCTATTGTGACTGTCTTTCAGGAAAGTTCACAATTATAAGTTAAAATGATATATTGAAAATTTATATATCTATTTGAAACCAATATTTTACACTTCCTTTGAGGTATTTTTCTCATTTAAAAAAAAAAAAAAATTCTAGTTGACTCTCAATCTAATACAAAGATATTTTATTTGTTTAAATTTGTATTTTGGTATTTTAATGGCAGAAAACATTGATATTCACCCAAAGTATTAAAAGAAGTGTCATATTTCTTTTAATATGCTAAAATGTAATTACACCTCAAGCAATTTTAAAGAATAAACCATTTTTATAAGAAAACTATGGTCATATTCCTTCCCACACATGTCACATATTTATCCTGAAAGACAAGTTTCTTTTGTCCTTTTATATTCAGGGACTACTGACAGTTCTGATGTCCTTCATCACCTTAAACTTATTCTGAATCCTAAGTACTTGACTTCTAGCCTCTAGCTGTTCAGCTGCTATAAAATGGTTCCATAATGAAATGTATCAATATATGTGGCTATTTGAGAGAAAAGACCAAAGATTTCTTGTAAGAAAAAGAGATAGGCAACCATGTGTTTCCTGCACTGGGTTCATTTGCACGAAGCAAATTAACTTAGTGGAAACCATTAAATATATATATATATTTAACCTCAGTTATTTCTATAAACTTGCATCCTCTTTAACTTACAGTCAGTACAATTATATATGCAAAAATATTAGAATACCATTTTGCAATGTCATGTTTTTGTTGTTGTTTTAAATTTTCAGTAACTCTAGCTATATATAGGAGCCCTGATAAAACATTATGCTGCTAAGTGAAAAGTTGGCAATTCAAACTACCTAGTAGCTGTGAAGGAGAGAGACCTAAAGATCTGCTTTCATAAAGATTACTGCCTAGAAAACCCTGTGGGGCAGTGATAGTCTGTCACAACATTTCATTATGACTCGAGAGCATCTAGCAAAAGCAACAACATAGCTTTATTTGTAATAGAAATTGTCTCTTTAGCTATCCCCTCCTGTTGTTGCTTTTGTTAGGTGCCTTCAAGTGGGATTCCACTCACAGCAACCCTATGTACAACAGAACAAAACACTGCTCAGTGCTGTACCATCCTCACAATCCTTGCTCTACTTGGGCCCATCATTGCAGACACTGTGTTAATTTATCTCGTGGAGGATCTTCCCCTTTATCACTGACCCTCTATTTTACCAAGCATGATATCCTTCTGCAAAGGACTCTCCCCTTGAGATAATATGACCAAAGTTGGTGAGACCAACTCTGGCCCTTCTTGCTTCCAACAAGCATTCCAGCTGCACTTCTTACGGACAGGTTAAAACAAACAAACAAATAAAAAACTCACTGCCATAGAGTTGATTCCAACTCATAGTGGCCCTGTTTGGGTTTCTGAGACAGTAAATCTTTACAGAAGTAGATTGCCCAGTCTTCTTCCATGGAGCAGCTGGTGGGTTTGAACCACCAATCTTCTGGTTAGCAGTCAAATGCCCTATGCCAAAAACCTCAAACTAGAATTTAGTTCAGTCAATCCGAACTTAACATAATTGAATTATGGATTTTTTAGACAATACACCATCATTGCTAATATATTAATATTAATCCATTCCTAACAACTGTTAGCAAAGTGCTGCCAAGTAGAAGTCCTCTAGGTCCTTCTTTAATGAGTAGATAAGCTTCGTTTACACTTCCTTTGTACATTAGTAAGAAAGAAGTATTCAAATTAAAACAATTCTCTCAGGCCTGTAAAATATTTCTTATTCAATTATATTTCTCATTCTTAAAATAGTTCCTTTGTTTATACAAAACAAAAGAGGGAAAAAATAAACTCTAGTCATAAAATTTCAAAGTAGTGAGTCTCATTATACTTCTGTTCTTGCCCCGCCCCCCCTCCTCAGCACACAGTAAGTGGTTTTCAGTGACATTTGTATAACCTAAAGCCATAGAAAAAGGAGTTCTGGTGGCACACTGCCTTGGACATTTTACTGCTAACCAGAAGTTTGGTTGACCCACAAGGCACTCTATGGAAGGAGGATGGGGCAAGCTACTTTTGTAATGATTTACATCCTCTGAAGCCCAAGTTCAAGTTGAAGTTGAAGACAATTAAAATAAGTCCACAAGAGCCAAAATATGACCTTAATTATATACCTCTTTAATTTAGAGACCATCAGATTAATAGATTTGATCCACTGAACACCAATGACTGAAAAACAAATGAATTGTGGGATGATATCAAGAATATCATCCACAAAGAAATAAAAAGGTCATTGAAATGAAGGACATATTTGGCATTTCTCAAGCAGAAAGAACTGAAATTTAAGCATTGAGTTGCAATATTGAAAGATTCTATGGGCAAAATATTGAATGATACAGGAAGCATCAACAAAAGATAGAAAGTATGCAGAATCACTGTACAAAAAATAATTGGTTGATGTCTGGTTATTTTGTTGTTGTTGTTATGTGCCATCGAGTCAGACCCGACTCATAGCCACCCCTCCTTGGGTTTCTGAGGCAGTATCACTAGAGAAGTAGATTGCCCCATCTTCCTTCCAAGGAGTGGCTGGTGGGTTTGAACTGCCATCCTTCTGGTTAGCAGTCAAGTGCCTTAGGCACTATGCTACCAGAGCTCCCCTGGTTATTTTGGGAAGTGGCATATGATCAAGAACCAATGGTATCGAAGGAAGAAGTTGAAGGTACACTGAAGGAATTGGCAAAAAAGCAAGGCTTCAGGAATTGATGGAATACTCTTTGGGATTTTTCAACAAATGGATGCCATGCTGGAGGCACTTACTCATTTATGCCAAGTAATTTGTAGGACTGCTTCCTGGCCACCTGACTGGAAGAGATCTGTATATGTACCCATTCCAAAGAAAGGTAATGCAACAGAATGTGAAAATTATTGAACAATACCATTAATAGCACACACAAGTAATATTTTGCTGAAGATAACTCAAAAATGGTTACAACTGTATATTGACAGGGAACTTCCAGAAATGCAAGCTGGATTCAGAAGAGGACGTGGAACGAAGGATATTATTGCTGATGTCAGATGGATCTCAGATGAAAGTGAAGCATACTAGAACAATGTTTACTTTTGTTTTATTTGCAATGCAAAAACATTTTGGATAACATAAGAAGAATGAGAACACTTAGTTGTGCTCATGCTAAAGCTGTACACAAACCAGGAGGCTGTCATTTAAACCCGACAAGGGGACACTGCATAGTTTAAAATCATTAAGGTTGTGCATCAGAGTTGTATCCCTTCACTACACTTATTCAATCTTTATGTTGAGCAAATATTCAAGAAGCTAGACAATATTAATAAGAACACAACCTCAGAACTGGAGGAAGATATATTAACAACCTGGAATATGCAATTGAGACAACTTTGCTTGCTGAAGCCAATGATGCCTTGAGGAACTTACTGATGAAGATTATGCAGTATGGATTACACCTCAACATAAAGAAAACAAAAATCAACATTCAAAAAAGATATATCAAGCAAATGGCAATCAAAAAGGACAAGAGTGGCAATATTAATTTTTGAATAAGCAGACTTTAAGACAAAAAAACAGCCATAAGAGACAATGAAAGACATTATACAATGATTAAAGGGTCAACTGAACAAGAGAACATAACTATAATGAATATCTGTGTACTCAATGGAAAAGCCACAGAATGCATGAAACAGACTTTATCAGAATTGAAAAGATAACTAAATGACTCCATAGTAATAGTAGATGTTAATACATCATTTTCAATAAAATATAAAATAACTGGAAATAAACTCAACAAAGATGCAGAAGAACTAAATAATATAATCAATTAACATGACTACATAGATATCTATAGAGCACTTCATCCACAATAACAAAATAATCTTTTCCAGGACTTATGGAGCATTCTCCAGGGTTGACCAATTGCATGGTTCCAAAACAAGCCTCAATAAATTTAAAAACATTGAGATTCTGCAAAGCATCTTCTCAGATCACAATGCTACAAAATTAGAGATCAACACTAGGAAGACTAATAGAAAAAGAGCAAACACATGGAACCTAAATAACGTTTTCCTCAAAAATGACTTGGTAATGGAAGAAATAAAAAAATGAAATGAAAAAAAATTTCTTTAAATCAAATGAGAATGAAACACAATGTACCAAAATACTTGGGTTATAGCAAAAGCAGTGATCAGAAGGCAATTCATAGCAATAGATGCATGCATCAAAAAAAGAAGAAAGAGCCGAAATCAACACCTTAACCCAATATCTCCCAAAAACTAGAAATAGAAAAGCAAAAAAAAAAAAAAGCTACAGTCATCAGAAGAAAAGAAATAATAAAGATTCAAACAGAAATAAATAAAATTGAAAATAGAATGACAATAGAAAAATCAATAAGAATAGAAGTTGGTTATTTGAAAAGACTAATCCAATCAGTAAATCACTGGCAAACTTAATGAATGAAGGAGAAGATGCAAATAACATGAAGAAGAAATGAGAGGGTTGATCTCACAACAGAACCAATTGAAATAAAAGAATAATATCAGGATAGTTATACTCCAAAAATTTGTTGGACTGTACTCAAAATTTGAAAACCTAGAAGAGATGGATAGATTTCTAGAAGCACACCACTTATCTAACTAACACAGACTGAGGTAGAAAATCTGAACAGACTCATCTCAAAGAAAGAAATTGAGCAGGTCATAAAAAATTACCACCAACAACAAAAGTCTTGTCCCAGATATATTCACTGTAGAATTATTATTCTACAATTATTCAGGGAAGCATTGACACCAATTCTACTCAAACTATTTCAGAACATAGAAAAGACAGAGTCCTCCCAAATTCATTTAATGAAGAAAGCATAACCCTGATACCAAAATTAGGAAAGACAGCACTTGAAAACAATTACAAGCCAGTATCCCTCATGAATATTGATGCAAGAATCTTCAACAAAATCCTAGCCAACAGACTCCAACAACATACCAAAAAAAAATAGTACATGATGACCAAATGCAGTCCATACCAGGTATGCAAAAATGGATCAACAGAAAAAACAATCAATGAAATCTATCACATAAGTAAAATAAAGGGAAAGAATCATGGAATCATATCAATAGATGCAGAAAGGCATTTGACAAAATCCAACAACTATTCCTGATAAAAATTCTAAGAAAAAATGGAATGGAAAGGAAATTTGTCAGCATAATAAAGAGCATATATGCAAAACCAACCAATAACCAACATTATTCTCAGTGGAGAGAGACTGGAACCATTCCTTTTGAAAACAAGAATGAGACAAGGATGAAACAAGTCCTAGCCAGGCCAATAAAGCAAGAAATGGAAATAAAAGGCATTCACATTGGTTAGGAAGAAGTAAAATAATCCCTATTTGCAGATAATATGATTCTATACATAGAAATCCCAAGAGACACAGCAAGAAAACTACTGGAACTTATTGAAAGATTTAGCCTATTGCCAGGATATAAGATCAACATCCAAAAATCAGTTGGATTCCTCTACACCAGCAAAGAGATCTCTGAAAGGGAAATAAAGAAATTAAAACATTTATAATAGCTACCAAAAATATAAAATACTTGGGAATAAATCTACCAGGAACACAAAAGACTTATACAAAGAAAATTACAAAATACTACTTCAAGCAACTATAAGAGATGTACATAAATGGAAGAACATACCATGCTCATAGATAGGAAGATTGAATATTGTGAAAATGTCAATAATACCTAAAGCAATATATTAATTCAATGCAATCCCAATCCAGATTCCATCAACATTCTTTAAAGACATGGAAAAAACAATCACTAATTTTATATGTAAAGAAAAGAGACCTTGTTTAAGCAAAACACTACTGAAGAACAACACAGTAGGAGGTCTCACATTCCCAGAACTCAAAACTTACTATACAGCCATAGTTATCAAAACAGTCTGGTATTTGTACAAAGACAGACACATAGACCAGAGGAACAGAATTGAAAGCCCAGAAGTAGATCAATTGACCTATGCTCAGCTGGTTGACTGAGACAGAGTCAGAAGAAGGAAGAAGCCATTCACTTCTCAAAAAGTTGGCCAGTGAAAACCTTATGAATAGTAGTGAAACACTGTCTGATATATGACTGGAAAATTTTGTGAATAGCCCTGAAATATTGTCTGATACAGTGTTGGAAGATGAGCCGCTGAGGTCGGAAGGCACTCAAAATATGGCTGAGAAAGTGATGTCTCATCAGAATAGAGCCTACCTTAATGATATAGATAAAGTAGAGCTTATGAGGCCTCCATTTGCTGAAATGGCATGACTCAATATGAGAAAAAACAGCTGTTAACATCCATTAATAATCAGAACATGGAATATATGAAGTATGAGTCTAGGAAAATTGGAAGTTGTCAAAAATGAAATGGAATGTGTAAAGATTGTTATCCTAGGCATTAATGAGCAGAAACGGACAAGTTTTAGCCACTTTGAATCAGATAACCATATGATCTACTATGCTGGGAATGACAAGTTGAAGAGGAGTGGCATAGTATTCATCCTCACAAAGAATGATTGGATAATATCCATATGCCTACAAGGAAGTCCAGTTAATATTATTATTCAAATTCACACACCAACCACCAAAGCCAAAGATGAGGAAATTGAGGGTTTTTACCAACTTCCGCAGTCGAAAATTGACAGAGCATGCAATCAAGATTGGTTGATTAACACTGGTGATTGGAATGCAAAAGTTGCAAACAAAGAAGAATCACCAGTAGTTGGAAAATTGGGACTTGGAGATAGAAATAATACTGGAGACCACATGACAGAATTTTCTAAGACCGATGACTTATTCATTGCAAATACCTTTTCTCAACAACACAAATGTCAGCTATACATGTGGACTTTGCCAGATGGAGTATACAGGCATCAGATGGACTACATCTTTCGGAAGAGGTAATGGAGAAGCTTAATATCTTCAGCCAAAACAAGGCCAGGAGCTGATTATGGAACAGACAATCGACTGCTCATTTCCAAGTTCAAGTTGAAGGTGAAGACAATTAAAGGAAGCCCACAAGAGCCAAAATATGACCTTGATTATATCTTTCCTGAATTTAGAGACCATTTAAAGAAGAGACTTGATTAATTGAACCCCAATGACCAAAAACCAGACCATTGTGGGATGACATTAAGAACATCATCCATGAAGGAAGCAAAAGGTCATGAAAAAGACAGGAAAGGAAGAAAACACCAAAAAGGATGTCAGAAGAGACTCTGATGATTGCCCTTGAGAGGAGAGTAGCTAAGGAAAATGGAAGAACTGACAAAATAAAAGAGCTGAACAGAAGATTTCAAAGAGCCACTTGAGAAGACAAAGTCAATTATTACAATGAAATGTGCAGACATGGAGTTGGAAAGTCAAAAGGGAAGAACACACTCAGCATTTTTTAAGCAGAAAGAACTGAAGAGGAAATTTAAGCCTCAAATTGCTATACTGAAAGATTCTATGGGCAGTATATTGAATGATGCAGGAAACATCAAAAGAAGAAGGAATACACAGAGTCACTGTACCAAAAAGAATTGGTTGATGTTCATCAGTTTCAAGAGGTTGCATATGATCAAGAACCAATGATATTGAAGGAAGAAGTTGAAGTTGCACTGAGGAAAGTGGTGAAAAACAAGGTTCCAGGAATTGACCGGATAACCATTGAGATGTACCACAAAGGGATGTCACAACTCGAGGCACTCACTCATCTATGCTAAGAGATTTGGAAGACAAGTACCTGGCCATCTAACTGGAAAAGATCCATATTTGTGCCCATTCTAAAGAAAGTTGATCCCACAGAATGTGGAAATTACGAAACTATATCATTAACATCTTACGCAAGTAAAATCTTTCCGAAGATAATTCAAAAATGATTACAGCAGTATACTAACAGAGACCTTTCAGAAATCCAAACTGGATTCAGAGTGGGACGTGGAATGAAGTCTGTCCTTGCTGATGTCAGATGGATCTTGGCTGAAAGCAAAGAATACCAAATAGATGTGAAGAGGAATATGACATCAGGATTGGAGGAAGACTCATTAGCAACCTGTGTTATGCAGATGACACAACTTTGCTTGCTGAAAGTGAGGATGACTTGAAGCACTTACTTAGGAAAAATGAAGACTACAGTCTGCGGTATGGATTACATCTCAATATAAAGAAAACAAAAATCCTCACAATGGGACCAATAAGCAGCATCATCATAAATAGAGAAAAGATTGAAGTTTTCAAAAACTTCACATTACTTGGATCTACAATCAACACCAATGGAAGCAGCAGTCAAGATATCAGATGATGTATGGCATTGGGAAAATCAGCTGCAAAGGACCTCTTTCAAGTGCTAAAGAACAAAAATGTTTATTTGAAGACTAAAGGGTGCTTGACACAGCCATGATATTTTCAGTTGCCTCGTATGCATGTGAGAGCTGGACAATGAAAAAGGAAGACCAAAGAAGACTGGATGCTTTTGAGTTGTAGTGTTGGTGAAGAATGCTGAAAGTACCATAGACTACTAAAGAACTAAAAAATCTCTCTGGAGGAAGGCCAGCCCTAATGCTCCTTGGAATCATGAATGGCAAGACTTTGTCTCACCTAGGAGCTCTAGTAGCATAGTGCCTAAGGCACTTGACTGCTAACCAGAGGGCTGGTGGTTCAAACACACTAGCCACTCCTCAGAAGGAAGATGGGGCAATCTACTTCTATAGCGATTCTGCCTTGGAAACCCAAGGAGGAGTCGCTATGAGTCAGGTCTGACTCTAAGGAACATAACAACAAACAACTTTGGTTACGTTACAAGAAGGTACCATTCCCTTGAGAAGTATATCATGCTTGGCAAAGTGAAGGGACAGCAAAAAAAGAGGAAGGCCCTCAATGAGATGGATTGACACAGTGGCTGCAACAATGGGCTCAGGTGTAGGAAAGATTGTGGGGCTGGCACAGGACTGGGCAGTGTTTCATTCTGCTGTACCTGAGTTCGCTATGAGTCAAAGACAACTCAACGACACCTAACAAAAGCAACAATGATCAGTTGATCTTTGACAAAGGGCCAAAATCCATTTAAATGGGGAAGAAGTAGTCTCTTTCATAAATGGTGCTAGCAAAAGTGGATATCCATTTGCAGAAAAATGAAACAAGATCCATATCTCACAACATACACAGAAACTAACTGCAGATTGATCAAAGACTCAAATGCAAAACCTAAAACTATAAAGTTCATTAAAGAAAAAATAGGGGCAAATTTAGAGACCCTAATTTATGATATAAATGGACTATCAAGTGTCACCCCTGCTACACAAACAGCAGAAAATAAACTAGATGATTGGGACCTTTTAAAAATTAAACTATTATGTGCATCTAAAG
>NW_006921815.1:4810703-4822995 GCF_000298275.1 Orycteropus afer afer
GTGATAGAATATTTTGGAAATGGTTAGCAATAATGGTGGCATCATATGAAAAATGTCATCAAGTCTCTGAGCTTTAAATGCAGAAGTTGTTTTGTTGGCAAATGTCTTGTGTATGTTTTCACCACAATAAAAGTTAAAAAAAATAAATAAAAAAAGGAAAACAAAAATCCTCACAGTTGGACCAATAAGCAATATCGTGATAAAAGGAGAAAAGATTGAAATTGTCAAAGATTTCATATTACTTGCATCCACAATCAACACCCATGGAAGTAGTAGTCAAGAAATTAGATGCCTTATTGCCCTTGGCAAATCTGCTGCAAAACACTTTAAAGTGTTGAAAGGCAAAGATGTCACTTTTTAGACTAAAGCGCACCTAACCCAAGCCATGGTACTTATAATTGCCTCATATACACGTGAACACTGGACAAAGAATAAGGAGGACTGAAGAATTGATGCTCTTAATTTGTGGTGTTGGCAAAGAATACTGACAGCATCATGGAGTGCCAGAAGAACAAACAAATTTTTCCTGGACGAAGTGCAACAAGAATGCTCCTTGAAAGCGACAATGGCCAGACTTAGTTTCACCTGCTTAGTCATGTTGTCAGAAGCACTATTTGCTGGAGAAGGACATCATGCTTGGTAAAGTAGAAAGTCAGGAAAATAAAAGAAGATCTTCGATGAGATGGATTGACAGTGGCTGCAACAAAAAGCTCAAGCATATTAAGGACTGTGAGGATGGTGTAAGATTGGGCACTGTTTCGTTCTATAGTAAATAGGGTCACTATGAGTTGGAGCTGACTTAATAGCACCTAACAACAACAAGCGTAATAAAAATTAATGAAAATTATTAACACTCTTTAAAGTACAGTCAGCCCTTTGGTTGTGAACATCCAGCTTATGTGCAACTCATAAATATGCACAAATTCCTGTAAAACCTATTATATTAAAAATTTGAGGTGTATACAGTAGTTTTTAAATAAGCAGGAGCTTTTTTTGTGACATGCATCAAGACATTATTATTATTATTATTATATTATTATGTCAAAGTGATTTGAAAATTGCACTATATACTATATATTAAGACAAACATTTGACTAACTGATGTTAGATATGAGCTGTACCTATGTTACAACTTACATACAAATTCAGCTTAAAGATAGAGTTAGGAACAGAACTCATTTATAAATGTAGGGAGTACAAGTATATAAAGAGAAAAAAAAATCTGATATTACAAAATTCCTTGTTTAGAAAATTTCTTTGAGTATAGTATAATTTAAATATTTAGACATATTCTGTTCAAAGGATTTTACTCCTCACTCAAAAATGAAGAGGTCTAAAATTGATTAATATTACCTAACAAATTATTAAATAACTGAGAATGATTTTTGCGTATTAGAAATTTGTGTATTTAGTTGATATTTTCAATTAATTGAATATATTAACAATTTAGTAAAAAAATAGTTTTTATTTAAAAAGTGTGTTCTCGAATTAGTATACAGCAATAGTGTTCTTTATCATGTAAATATTGGGCTGGTATTACCACTAGGCATAAAATTGGCTTTAAGAAAGGATTTGTCTATCACCATTTTGTAAAGGATAAAACTCTCCAAAGGTTAGGAATCATTATCAGTGTAGGGGACAAAATAAAGGCACTTTGTAGCAAAGAAGAAGTAGTCAATATCTCATTAGTCCTGCTAAACAAGATTTACACTGCAACATATCCTCAATCTTCAGTACATAAATTATGTAGAACTTTACCCCTAGCCCAGAGACACAGATACGTATTAGCAGGTGTTATTCAAAGAGCAGGCAAAATATCCTTTCATATGCTGAGTTTAACCAGAGATCTGGGTTCTAAATTAGCAAATTTTAAAGGTATGTGAATAGATGAAAGTAACTTTCATATAATCATATTCGGTGATAGCTTATATATATATTTACAACTTTCTTTAACATATAAAGAGAAGTGGTAAGATTTAGAAAACAATGTGAATGCAAGAACAGTAACCTTGAAACATAATTTCTTAATGTTTACAAAAGCTTATGTTATAATTTTGTTACTATATATATATATATATATATATATATAATGTTGAGGCACACATTTTGTGAAGGAATTCTACAAATATAAGTGCAGAATAGTTTTAGCAGACTTTTTTTATGAGATGATTATAAGCTAAACTTGAAGTTAATGCAAAGTTTGCTAAAGTACTTAAAAAAAAAAAAAAAAAAGGCTTGATAAGGTCAATGAGCCAATGTCACTAAAACTTTAGAGGAAAAACAGCCATTTTATTATCAATATAGTTTAACCTGTAATTTGGATAAAAATCAGAAAGATGCATCAAATCTATTCAGACTGATGTCTTTTGCAAGAAGAGCCTGGCAGCAACATCTTGTACCAGCTGGAGTTTATGCAGCTTCCTCTTGAGCCAGATCCAACAGGGGAGGGCAATAATCTAATCTTAAAATAACAAAAGCGTGAATGACCATTTCAAGGTCTAATTCAAATAGACACAATTAAGACCTAACAGAGTATCTTTTACAGAGATCAAAGATAGAAAAATTTTCCTAAGAATTTAAATATTTTAAAAATAAATCAAATTCAGACAATATAGAAAGCAATAATATTTTATGATTATTTATATTAATAATTAAAGCATTTAGTTAAATATGAGGGGAATACTCAGAATATAAATTGTACTGTGAAAATAATTAAGACAAAAATGGAGCATATGAAGCTTCCATTATTTTTGTAAATATCCTTCCACAGTCCATTGAGATCATATATCATATAATTATACTGTTGGCAACCTGACTAGCTAGGATTTTAGAAATGAGGTAAATATATGTTGTTGATGACTATTATTTCAGTACATAATGGAAATCCAAATGCACTAGAAATACTTAATTATTTATAAAAATAATGAGCAATATATTAAAGTGATTAATAGTTAACATTAAATTGTTGTAATAAAATTTAAAAAAATATTTTAAAGAGCCAGTCTTATAACACAGACCAGACTGCATAAAGAAGAAAATAAAAGACAATTCCATTTTATCAGTGGAAAAAGTGAAATAATCATTATAAACATTTGCTTATAGATAGATGAGTAAGACAGAAATTGCAATCTATGACCCAAATGACTATTGTGATTATACATATCATAATCTAAGACAGTCAAATATCAAGTTAAGATGAAAGAAAATAAAAGTCAACAACAAAAGTAATTTTGTTTTGTAATAATTTAGAAATGTATATACTTAAATATAAACAGGAATTTATATTTAGAACATTTTCAGACCTTAAATCACTATTAAATTGAAGTTATCAAATTGTCTTAAGTGTTGAATTAATTCAGATCAGTTTATTTCATATGTCCATGTGTCTCTCTCTTTGCACACACACACAAATACACACACACACAGTTATACGATCTGCTTATCATAACTCAAAAAGTTTATTAACTGCTTTCATATTTAAAATGCTAAATTAATTTTAAGTGCTATGAATTCATGCTAAAAAGACTGAGCTGTCAGGTCTGGTTAGAAAGTGGCTAGCATTCCAGTGCTGATGCCTGTCTGCGAACAAATGTCACCTTAGGGCCGTGTTGAAGGAATAAAAATGTTTATGTCCAAATCTTTTTTCCATCTTGATAATACAAATCTGCTGATAGTCAACACAATTCTAAACAAAATATTATCAACACTTGTTTGATAAACTGATAGAATCTGCTCATTTCTTCAGATCAGGAAGTCAAAACATGAATTATGATCTTAAACGACTAAGAACTATTATGTAAAATTTTACAAAATTGTCCATGTTAAATGATGATATATTTATCCAAATGCTTAAACAATTAAATGAAAAGCATATTTATCAATTCTTTCTTTAAAAAGAGGAGGTGCAATATAATAATTCAAACACATCTAAAAATGATTTCTATTCATTAACCAATATATTTAGATACAGGGTTTAGGAAACCATTCATGAAATCTGATCTAAGTCTTAATAAATGCTTGACTCCTCTATTTTCATTGAAAATATCATGATCATCTTAACAATTAACATACAGAGTAGTTCTATATTTTCCACTGTGGGAGAAGTTGAGGACCAAACTATGGAATATTATAATCTTTATGACTTTACTAAACTCATAATGCTTTGTAAATAAATAAATAAATAAATATGTATAAAAACAGTAGCCTCTAAAGAAAGTGGAGCATGAGGTGGATAAGACCACTAGAGTTCAGGCTAATAAACTAAGGCAAGACAGAAGTTTACAGAGCAAAATAGATAAAGTGTTGCCCTGAAACGTAATGACCCTCCCACTGCCATAGAGTTATTTCTGACTCACAGTGACTCCAATTGGTTTTCCAAGACTGTAAATCTCTTCGGAAGTAGATTGCCTCATATTCCTCATGCAAGCCAGCTGGTGGGTTTGAACTACCACTCTTTTGGTTAGGACTCAAATGCTTTACCCACTATACCAACAGAGCTTCATAATGTAATGAAGTCATGGATATAAATTGTTTTGTGGAGGAAGAAGTGGATATTCATCACTAAACTTTAGCTCAAAACACAAGAGATGAATGTGGATTATATTCTGAAAGTAAGATTAGGAGATTCTCAATTAATAACCAAAAATAAATAAGTAAATAAATGTTCACAGAGAATACTTGGTGTTAAGAAAAATACAGTGGTCTTTTTTTTCTTTATTCAATACTATCAATGACATCAAGATTTTCTGGTTCTTAAAACAACTCTGACAGATAAACCTTCCCATCCCAGTTCTTATAGTTTTTTTTTTTTTTTTTTTTGCCAAGATTGACACTGAAAACTCTACCTCTAGTTTCCAAGCTCTCAAATCTAAAAAATATGGACAGGTGTACTTTCTCTATGAAAGTTTAAATAAAATCTGCCCACAACTGCTAGTTTAAGCTTAGGACAAAAAAATATACGTCACCGAGAAGACTGGCTAATCATCAAAAATTGTCTCCAGGCCATTATAAAAATTACTAATCAGTGCTTTTCTCACAGAGAAACTTGAATAAAGGTCAAACCCAGAGCAAAGGAGCAGCTCTCCTATGCTGCCAGGGTTCAGGACACATCTATGAAAGAGTTGCTGATCTACAGTTTACCTAAGTCATGCTACATTGTTTTCATTCATTATATATTCACTTGTGATGGTTTATGTTGTGTGTCACCTTGGATAGACTATCATTCTTTTTATCTATCTATCTATCTATTTATTTATTTTTGCTGTGTTCCCATTTCAGTTTTTACAGACTTATTAGCATGGTCATTAGGAAAAACATTTTAAAAGATTATAATCTTCCAGTTGAAGAATATTACTTTTCAGGTATGATAAATTAATAGAAGCACAATAAATTGTTACCATTGATCCAAATGTCTTCATCACCTTGGCAATGTAAAGTAGTCAATTATCAGAAGCTTGTGTGAAAATTGGTGTAGTGCCTAAGGCATTTTACTGCTAACCAAAAAGCTGGCAGTTCAAACCCACCAGCCACTCCTTGGAAGGAAGATTAGGCAATCTGCTATAGAGATACTGCCTCAGAAACCCAAGGAGGGGTCGGTATGAGTCTGAACTGACTCGATGGCAGTGAACTTGGTTTGGTTTGGTTTGGTGTGAAAACCGCAACAACCACAAGTCTGTCATCCATACACATGGGGTGGGGAGGACTTCCTACTAGCAAGGAAAGCACAAATTTACTTGTGCTAATTTCCTAATCTGTAGCGAACAATTTCACAGGAGTTTTACCAACATGTCAAATTTTTCACTAAAGCTCAGTAAGTGAGTGCAAGTATTATGCGCTTACTTTGCTTACTGGGTAATCTATCCCTGTCAGAGACTGTAAATTTGAAAACAGGCTTTGATTCTGTAGGAAGGTGCTGTGGTGTTGGGAGAGACAGACATCAGCCATAACTAGAAGTACAATCTTTGATGTGGTGAAAAAATGTTTCACTGTAATTACAGATAACAAATAAGCCTGTGCTTACCTTTCTTATTAGGTAAATGGACACTGGTCCATACATCTACCTTTCAGTCTAGAGAAAAATAATGACATTTTTCATTTTCCACCTTCCAAACATCATTTAAGTACATTTCTTCGACGAAGACAATGATTTTGCTGAAAACTGTGCTTGGATAAATACACTCTAGTTTTACAATGTTTGTGATAATGGGGAGAGTTCAAGAACCCAGGGATGGTGGTCGAATCAAAATGCAGTCTAGAAATTTTGTTACTGGCTATGGATCATGCAATTAAAATACCACGAAGTATAGACATGGGAAGTCAGGATGAGATAAAAGTGTAGAACATACGTATTTTTCTCTTTTGAAGAACAAATGTGTTAATGCCTTTATTAGACTTAAACGAAAAAGGCAGAGTGGATGAAGAGCACCAAAAGTGGACTTCTAAATAATATTAAATAATTCCCCAGGAATGATCTTTATTATTTTTTAGCTGAATTAACCATGAAAGAGAGTAAGCATGTTCATATGTACCTTGAAGAGACAACCTGATACTCAAACATACCTTTGGAAAATTGTGACTAGACATGTGTACTGAAGTTGAAATTATTGAACAATAATTACTTAAGTGATATCACTGTAATTAGATATATTTCTGTTGTGGTTGTTAGTTGCCTTTGAGTGGTTCTGACTCATAGTGACCCTATATATTACAGAACAGAACATTGCCCACTGTGGCACCATCTTCATAGTTGTTGCTCTGTTTGAGCTCATCGCTTTAGATAATATGTCCATCCATCTCATTGAAGATCTTCCTCTTTTTAGCTGACCCTCTACTTTACTAAATGTGATGTACTTGTCCAGGATTGGTCCCTCTTGAAAACATGCACAAAATGTGTGAGAGAAATTCTTGCCATCCTCCCTTCTCAGGAATATTCTGGCTATATTTATTTAAAGACAGATTTATTCATTCTTCTGGCAGTTTGTAGTGTATTCAATATTCTTCACCAACACCATACTTCAAAGATATCAATTCTTCTTCAGTCCTCCTTGTTCATTGTCCAGCTTTCTCATGCATATGAAGTGATTGAAAATACATATCTTGGGTTAGAGACACGTTAGTCCTCAAAGAGACATCTTTGCTTTTTGCCATTCTAAAGAGTTCTTTTTCAGGTTTCCCCACTGAAACAAACACATTATTAGATTTCTTGACTGCTGCTTCTATAAGCGTTGATTGTGTACCCAAGTAAAATGCAATCCTTGTCAACTTCAGTGTTTTCTCCATATATCATGATGGTGCTTATTGGTCCAGCTGTGAGTCTTTTTGTTTCCTTTATGTTGAGGTGTAACCCATATTGAAGGCTGTACTCTTTTATCTTCATCAGTAAGTGCTTCAAGTTCTTTTCAATTTCTAAATAAAGTTATGTCATCTGCATTTCACTTGTTGTTAATGATTCTTACTCTAATCTTGATGCTATATTCTTCTTCAAATATCTCTGCTTCTCAGATTATTCACTCAGCAAACAGATTGAATAAATATGGTAAAAGGGTACAACCCCAACACACACCTTTCCTGATTTAAACCATGCAGTTTCCCTTTGTTCTGTTCAACTGACTGCCTCTTGGTCTATGTACAGATTCCTCATGAACACAATTAAATATTCTGGAATTCTTATTCTTCCCAATGTAATTCACAATTTGTTATCATCCATACAGTCGAATGTCTTTGCATAGTCAGTAAAATATAGATAGGCTTTTTTTGGTACAATCTGATTTTGGACAAGATCCATTTGACATCACCACTGATATCCCTTGTTCCACATACTCTTCTGAATCTACCTTGAATTTCTGCAGTTCTGTATTGATGCACTGCTTTAACCATTTTGGAATTATCTTCAGCAAAACTTTACTTGCATGTGGTATTAATGACAATGTTTAAGGAGTTCCATGTTCTGTTGGATTTTCTTCTTTGGAATGAGCTAAAATATGGATCTCTTTCAGTCAGTTGGCTAGGTAGTTGTCTTCCAAATTTCTTGGCATAGATGCATGAGTACTTTTAGCATTGCATCAGTCTGTTGAAACACCATAATTGATATTATGTCAATTACTTGGAAACTTGTTTTTCGTTAATGCCTTCAGAGCAGCTTGGACTTTTTCAATACTATCAGAGTTAGATTTATGCACAACTGAAAAAAAAATGAAATTCATAAGTGAAATAATGTTTCAAGATGAACTATTAACCATCTTTTTTTAAAAATAAGGAAACCAAGGCTCAAAACGTTTTAGTGTCTTGATAGGTATTACACCTTTAGTCATATTGTGTATGGAATCTTAGTCTTGTTATTACTAATACTGTGCTCTCTTTATAACACAAGCTTAAGGTTATGTAGCAAGGAGTCTCTGGTAGCATAATGCCTAAGGCACTTGACTGCTAACCAGAAGGCTGGCAGTTCAAGCCGATCAACCACTCCTCAGAAGGAAGGTTGGGCGATCTACTTCTGTAGTGATACTGCCTCGGAAACCCAAAGAGGGGTCACTATGAGTCAGGTCTGACTCGATGACACATAACAACAACAACAATAAGGTTATGTAGCAGACAACTTTTGCTTTTAACCATTCAGCATCCATTCCTCTATTGCAAATAATATCACCCTGCCTTAGTTTGAGAATTGTTATACCCTCATTGGATATAGGCCTTGTTGAACCATCAACCAAGTTGAAAGACAACTCTCCTTCCCACTAAATTATGTGAAGCTGATGTTAAGCTAAACTGATCTTCTATCCTTTGATTGGAGACCTGGTGGCATAGTGGTTAAAATGTCTAACTCTTTACTGAAAGATTGGCACTTCAAACTCACCAGCCACTTCATGGGAGAAAAATGTGGCAATCTGCTTCCATAAAAATTTGTAGTCCTAGAAACCCGATGAGGTAGCTCTCTTCTATCCTTTAAGGTCATTATGAGCTAGAATGTACTCAGTAGCACATTTTTTTTCTTTTTTTTTTTTTTTCTTAATCTTTTAAATGAAAGCAGTAGCAAGGTGCACAAAATGAAAAGGTTTCTATAGTGATGTCCAAAGTGAACTTACACTAAATTCTTCTACCTAGTAAATTCCCTGTTTGAGAAAGGGTATTTTTTCCCATTGAATTCTGTTATCTGATTCACATAAATCAAAACAGTATAAAACAAAATACTTTTATCTTTTTTAAAATAGAGAATATAATAATTATCATTTACAGTTAATGTTAATTATACCAGTATTGTTACCAAGGAATTGATGATTAAGGAAATGGACAATATTCATTATTATTCATAATGTTGCAGTGGAATAAAAGACAGTGAGTTTCCAGTTTGTGTTCCACCAAGGGCTTAACAACACAGATATGCCACCAGAGGAAAGATACTTTGGAGTGTTCATAAGTGTTAGAATAATCTCAAGTACCAGTTCCCTTTACACATTTCCCAGGACATGAAGCTATTCCTTCCTTACAAGACAAAAGTACAAATGTTTCTCATCTCAATTATTTTTATTAATACAATATTTTAACACATGCTCCTGATCTCATCACGTGAGTAGATACAGTGATGTAAGAGACCAGGTGGAGTCAAGTAATCACCAACAGGAATTTGAGCAAATTTTGTTGTCATAAGCAGCTGAAATTACATGATAATCATATCTGAAAGAACCATACAACTCCCAGATATGAATTTAAAAAAAATCGTGTAAACTACCTATAAAAGACAAAGGAAAAACATTTTTGTTCTCATGAACTTATCTTAGATTTGAAACACCACATGAGATTATTTCAATTTTAATTTTTAGATTTGAGTAAATTCTCAGGCCCAGAGTCCCTTAAATATAAGTAGCTTTGAAGAAGATTTCTCCTGTGAAATTACATTTGAACTATTCTCTTAGCTTTTTTCAGAATATTATAGGTCATTAAACCAGGTGACTGCACTATTGACTGACACAGAAATAGCTAATACTTTCTAAGGGCTATTGGATATTAGTTCTTAGCTACCCCAATTTCTCAGAAATATAGTTACAATGGTTATCAATTAGGCAAAATGAGTAATTCAAATTATCAGATGATAGATATAGTTTGATTACATAGTGAGATCATTTACCCAGTCATAATTATTTCCTTCTTTCTTGCATACATAGCAGAATATACTCAGCTGGCAGAAGAATCCTAGTGTCTTAGTAGAGTTAGTTTGACTGTGCAGAATAAGTCCATAACACTAAATTTCTTATTATTCATCATGAATATCCCTGCAGGGATGTTTTTCAAAAGCTGAATCAGTCCAATTGTAGCTGCTATTCTAGATATGGACATCTTACAAATTAATATGGCTTCTGGCTCCTAGTACTGAGTGGTTAAAAATCAAGAAAAGTGTGTGTCAGGGTTGTAACCTTTCACCATATTTATTCAAACTGTATGCTGAGCAAATAATCTGAGAAGCTGGACTTTGTGGAAAGAACATGGCATCAGGAATGATGGAAGGCCAATTAACGACCTATGAAATGCAGATGAAACACTCTTGTTTGCTGAAAGCAAATAGAACTTGAAACATTTACTGATGAACATGAACTCTACAACTTTCATTACAGATTTTGTCTCAACATAAAGAAAACAATAATCCTCACAACAGACCAAGAAGCAACATCATGGTCAACATCATGATAAATGGAGAAAAGAGTGAAGCTGTCAAGGAGTTCATTTTATTTGGATCCACAATCAATTCCCACAGAAGCGGTGGTTAAGGAATCAAGAAAACATATTTCATTGGGTAAATCTGCTGCAAAATACCTCTTTAGTATGTTAACAAGCAAAGATGTCACTTTGAAGACAAACGTGTGCCTGACCCAAATCATGTTGTTTTCAATTGCATTGTATGCATAAGAAAGCTGGGCAATGAATAAGAAAGAGTGAAGAAGACTTGATGCCTTCGAATTACAGTGTTGGTGAAGAATATCAAATCTACCATGGATTGCAAGTAAAATGTACAAATCTATCTTGGAAGAAGTACAGGCATACCTTGGAGATATTGAAGGCTCAAGTTCAGATCACTGCAGTAAAACAAATACTGCAATAAACCTAGTCAAATATTTTTTGTTTGTTTGTTTCCCTAGGCATATAAATATTGTGTTTACACTATGCTATAGCCTGTTACATGTGCAATAGGAAAATGAAAATTTTTGAAATGTGAGAATTACCAAAATTTGTCACAGAGGCACATGCTGTTGGGAAATTGGTGGTGATATACTTGCTTAACACAAGTTGCCACAAACTTTCAATTTTTAAAAACACAATATCTGAAAAGTGCAATATAATGTTGTATGCCTGTCCATCCAGAAGGTCTCTTAGAAGGAAAGATGGTGAGACTTTGTCTCACATCACTTAGATATGTTATCAAGAATAACCAGTCTCTGGAGAAGAACATCATGCTTGGTGTAGCAAAGCATCAGGAATAAGAATAACATCCTCAGTAAAATGGACTGACACAGTGCGACAGCAATGAGATAAAATTATACTAACAGTTGTGAGGATGGCACAAGACTAGGTAGGGTTTCATTCTGTAATACATAGGATGCTATGGGTCAGAACCAACTTGACATCACCTAACAACAACAGCTACTGGATCGTGGTTTGGGGTTATCAATTTGGAAGATGTTTTCATCTGTCTTATGGAAAATATACTATATCAGTAGGTTTTGATGATATAAGCTAAGTCAGTTATTTAGAAATAAAAGATTAGACCTTTTGCTATGTGTGGGGTGAAAGAGGAGTCTCTGCAAAGCTATATCTCTGCAAATCATGTTGGACTTGACATCAACATAGTTAAGCTATGTGGGTAGTCAGGACAGAAATTTGAATGCAAAACAACAGAAAGAATGCTCTCATGAGAACCTCCAAGGACAAACTAGAACTCAGAAAGACAAAGTGGAATCCAGAATAGTGTGGAACACTTAAGAAAAATGTGAAACCTAGAAGGGCCAAATTGAGCTCATATCTGTGAGTAGTGGAATTGTAGAACTGGCTTATAAAAGATCACGAGCACTACAGTACTGCATTGTCAGTAAAGGCAAGCATGGGTGTATGGGTGGATAGATGGATGGACAGACTGAAAGATTAGGTACGTCTATGAAATAGGGAGGGTATCCAAGAACATATATAGGGTTAGCAGACAATGGTCCTATAAGTTTATGTGAATGATCAGAATTTCTAGGTGTATAGTAGAGTTGACAAGGGGAAGGTTGTGATCATTGCTTGGTCACAGCCAGCTACCCAGAGGGAC
>NW_006921815.1:4823579-4844797 GCF_000298275.1 Orycteropus afer afer
AAGGGCTGCCTATGCACAGGGAGACAGCTCAGGGGGCAGGAGTCCATGGAGGGATGGACACTGGGAAGAGGTAACTATGGGGAGGAAGTGGGAGGGGACCTGTTGCATTGTGGTAAACTCTGGTCAATGGCATGAGACAAAGTATATGTATATTGTTTCATGAAAAGTGAATTTGCTCTGTAAATCTTCACCCAAAAAAAGAAAAAAAAAAAAAAAAAAAAGATCATGAACACTGAAAAAAGACTTCTGGTAAAATGGAGGACTAGGCACACAAGCTACACAGATCTTCTTCAATAAAGAAAAGAGAAACCAATTGACAGAGATACAAAAGATAAGCCTGAAACCCTGAGCTTTGAAACAAAGTATATAGAAGTAGATTAGGCACCAACTAGTGGAAAAACCTGAATGAAAACAAACAATGAGTACAGAGACAGACAGAGGTATGGACTGTCATCTACTCTGATGGCACCGACAGCTTGAATATGTCCAAATGATGTTGGGACTTAAGATTTGACCTTAAAGATCAGCTCTGGTTGCCAATGGCTGCAGGAACTACTGTGCGGTGGCTGATGACAAGGGAGGGAAATAAGGAAGAAAACAGCATGAACTGTGGACTTCTAGCTGTCAGGAGGGTGCCGCCATTTTGATTGTTTACAAGCATCACCCATTTTGGATATTTAAAGTGACAGCATTGTCATTAGGATTCTAGGGGCCTAAGAGTAGGATCCATTTACTAAAGGCAGCAGGGACTTATGGGAGGCTGACAATGGGAAAGGAGACACGTGGTGATTGTATAAGTGCTGACAACTAGTGAATAGAGGAGCATAGTACCTTGCTTACATAGATAACATCCAAATAAAACAAAGTAAAAAAAAAAAAAAATTGTGGGCAAGTCATTCCAACATACAATAACCACAAAAATGTCATGATGTCACAGAGAGAGCAGAACATCACAGTCCACACAAAGAAGCAAGAGAAACAAGGGATCAGGATACAGACCCAGAAAATATCCCTGAGGAAGAACAGCATTGGAACTCCCTGATAAGGGATTCAAAAGAATTATATTTAGATTCCTTCAACAGATTGAGATACAGATCAAGGAAAACACTGAAGAAATGGAGGAGAAAACCCTAGAACAATCTTAAAAGACATTACAAGAGCAAAATGAAACAATAAATGAAAAATTAGAAATGATACAAAATCTACAGGTAGAAATCCAGAAGATTAATACTAACTTTTCAGAAATAGATAACACATTGAATAAGCAAAAGAGTAAAATTGAATCAATGGAAGATAGAATTAGTGAGATTGAAGACAAATTCCTCAGTATTTCTTTGAAAAGGGATCAATCAGTAAAAAAGATAAAAAAAAAAAAGATGAAAGCCTAAGTATCATGTTGGAAAACATGATGGAATGGAATAACCTACACGTCATTGCAATTCCAGAACAGGAAGAGACAAATAAAACCACAGAGGAAATTTTCCAAGATTTGTTGGAAGAGAATTTCCCTGATTTGATGAAAGATGAGAATATATCCATTCAAGAAGTCCAACGAACCCCAAACAGGACAGACTCCCAAAAGAAAATTCCCAGAACATATCACCATCAAACTCACCAAAGCCAAAGCCAAAGAAAGATTCCTGAAAGCAGCAGAGGAAAAACAAAAAGTTATCTACAAGGGGCAACTAATAAGAATAATCTTGGATTTCTCAGCAGAAACCATGCAAGTGAAAAGGCAATGGGATGGTATATATATATATATATATATATATATATATATATATATATACACTGAAAGAAAAAAAAAAAAAAATCCATCCAAGAATTATAGTCCCAGCAATATTGTCCCTCAAATATGATGGTGAAATTGTGACATTTCCAGATAAGCAGAAGTTAAAGGAATTTGTTAAACCAGCCCAACATTACAGATACTAAAGGGAGTCATTTGGACAGAGAATAATAGCAAACAATAACTGACCGTTAACACACATGATGATAAAACCCAGAAACTAACCCAGTTATGGAAGTATCCAAAGTAAATAAGCCTACAAGATTGTAAACAGGCAATCAGAGACATCAAGTGACAAATGAAGACAACTACAAACCAAAAACCAAAAATCAAACCCAGAGCACTGCCATTGAGTAGGATCTGACTCAACCCCTCCTTGGGTTTCTGCGGTGGAATCACTACAGAAGTAGATTGGCTAACCTTCTTTCTGAGGAGTGGCTGGTGTATTTGAACCACCAGCCTTCTGGTTGGCAGTCAAATGCCTTAGGCACTACTCCACTAGAGCTCCACAAACCAAAAATAGGGAGAAAATTGTGTCATTAGAGCACTTCTAAATGGTAGGGAAGTCAAGATAACTATAAGATAGAACAGACAATTCTAGACTTGGGAAGAAAATTATAAATCACAGAGTAACCTCAAAGAAAAATGACAAACCTTCACATCTGTGATAGTTGGAGCTGTGTGTCAACTTGGCTGGACCACAATTTTGTGTGGTTTAAGCTTTTGTGATGTGGTTATTCCCATGATGGGATCAGATGATTACGTTTTGAGCAGTCAATCTGTTGAAAGGGAGTTTCACTAAGGATGTGAACTGCTTCCAGTATATCTATGGACATCCTGGGAAAAGAGACATTCCTCTGTGGATCAGGATTCTGTTTGCTGCCTACAACTATCCATGAGTGAACAATCCACCATTTGGCCTGGAGATCTTGGATTTGTCATTCATTGGAGTCAACCTCCAGTACACTGCCTGCCAACCTCGAGATCCTCAGTCCCTGCGGCTGCAAGAGTTGGGAAAAGCCTCCAGCTTGATGTTTGATCCAAGAACTTTGGACTTTCCAGCTTCTATAAGTGTGTGAGCCATTTACCTAAGATAAATTTCTCTTTTATATCTCTATATCTCTATATCATCTCTATATCTCTATATCTATATCTATATCTGTATCTATGTCTATGTCTATGTCTATCTATCTATCATCTATCTATCTATCTATCTATCTATCTATCTATCTATCTATTTATCTATATGCTTTACTCGTTTTGTTTCTCTAGAGAACCCAGTCTAATATATTTGGTACTGGGAGTGGTTCTAGAGAGACAAAATCATAAGGATGGGCTTCCTAAATTGGTTCTCCAGTTTGATTAATCTTAAAGACACTAGTGACCCTGCCTCAGTTAGTAAAGAAGACCCTGCTAATCTGTGGAGTGAGGTGGCAACAGTAATAGGCAAAATAGCACCACCAATAGATCAAGTACTTGTGAGAAGTGATGCTCAGGGTGATTGCATATTTGATACTTTTTTGCAATTTTGTCAGCATGAGGAGTATAAGGAAGCTGGTTGGTTGGTCCTACTTACACTAGACAAAGTGGTGAAAGAGCGAGATGAGCTCAGAGCTGCTGAGTCTCGGCTTAAGCACCTCATAAAAGACCTCAGTGCTTGCAGTTGTGCTCTGAAAGAATGCATTATATCTTCTAGTAACAAAGCTGATATTGCTGAAAACCAAACTCAGAGTCTTATTGTAAGAGTGGCTGAGTTACAACGCCAATTAAATAGCCAACCCAGAATGGTGTCTGATGTTAAAGTGTGGGCACTCATTGGGAAAAAATGGGATCTTGAAACCTGGAATGGGGACATATAGACAGATAGTTAGGAAGATCAGGATATGGAGTCTGTAAATTCTGTTGAATTCCTCCCATCTGAAGGGATTACTGAAATCCATTATCCCCTCCATCTCAGGTCAATGGGATTAACCAACCTGGTCCTGTTGTGTCATTGCCTGAGGAAGAAGCCATGTAATACATTCCTGAATGTTCTCAGGAACTGCTTCAACCACCCATTGTTGCTGCTAGAACTATAACTAAAGTTAAGTCCAAGCAAGACCCAAAAGCTGAAATAGAAAGTGTGATTGAGGAGGTGGTATGCTACACCCGAAAAGACCTACTTGATTTTGCTAACATATACAGACAGAAATCTAGAGAATATGTATGGGAGTGGTTACTGAGGGTGTGGGATAATGGTGCAAGGAATGCAAAATTGGATCAGCCTGAATTTATTGATTTAGGTCCACTAAGTATGGATTCTTCATTCAATGTTTCAGCTCGAGAGGTTAGGAAAGGATCTAATAGTTTATTTGGTTGGCTTACTGAAGCATGGATTATGGGGTGACCCACCTTAAGTCAAGTTGAAGTACCAGACCTGCCTTGGTATAATGTAGAAGGTATCGAGAGGCTTATGGAAATTGGCCTGTTAGAATGGATTTATCAGATTAGATCCCTAGAGGCAGAAATGGAGAGTCCAGAAGACACACCTTTCACCAGTAGTGTGAGGAATAAATTTTGTGAAGGGAGCTCCAGCATCCTTGAAAAATGCTGTGATTGACATTTTATGTAAACTTGATTTGACAGTGGGAACTGCCCTAATTGAACTAAGATACCTAACTACGATCGGGCTGATTGGTCCCCATGGTAGTAGGGGCCAAGTGGCCGCAGTTAATCGACAAAGTCAAGGTGGGTATGGTTACCACAATGGATAGCAGAGTCAGAACAGTAATCAGAATAGTCTGACTCATGTGGAATTATGGCATTGGCTACTTGCTCATTGTGTTCCTAGTAGTGAAATACATGGCAAATCTACTATTTACTTTATCTGTATAGACAGAAGAATTCTAGGTCACATGAACAGCAAACTAGATTAAATCACCAGAATACAGAGTCATGACCTTTAAATCAATTCCCAGACTTGAGTCAGTTTACAGACTCACAACCCCTTGAACGAAAGAGAGGCCAGGCCCCTTTGAGGAAGGACCCCACTACATTGCCAAAAATCTATAATGTCAGTCTTTCTCCTAGCCTTCCCCAAAGGGATCTGAGGCTTTTTATGAGAGTGGCGGTTCATTGGGGAAAAGGAAATACTCAGACTTTTTGGGGATTACTGGACATTGACTCTGAATTGACACTAATTCCTAGAGACCCAAAGCATCATTGTGGCCCACCAGTCAGAGTGGGGGCATATGGATGTCAAGTTATTGATGGAGTCTTGGTTAAGGTGCATCTCACAGTGGGGTCAGTGGGTCCCTGAACCCATCCTATAGTGATTTACCCAGTGCAAGATTGCATAATTGGAATAGATATACTCAGCAATTGTCAGAATTCCCACATTGGGTCCCTGACATATGGAGTAAGGGCTGTTATGGCAGGAAAAGTCAAGTGGAACCCATTAGAACTGCCTCTATCTACAAAAATAGTAAATCAAAAGCAGTACTGCATCCCTGGAAGGGTTGCTGAGATTACTGAAACCATCAAGGTCTTGAAGGATGCAGGGGTGATGATTCCCACCACATCCCCATTTAATTGACCTATTTGGACTATGCAAAAAACAGATGGATCTTGGAGAATGACAGTAGATTATTGTAAACTTAATCAGGTGGTGACTCCAATTGCAGCTGCTCTTCCTGATATGGTTTCATTGCTTGAGCAAATTAGTGCATCTCCTGGTACTTGGTATGCAGCTATTGATCTGGCCAGTGCCTTTTTCCTGATACCAATTTCAAAAGACTATCAGAAGCAGTTTACCTTCAGCTGGCAAGGCCAACACTATACCTTTACAGTCCTTCCTCCAGGGTATATCAACTCCCTGGCACTATGTCATAATTTAGTCCATAGGGATCTTGATTGCCTTTCCCTTCCACAAGACATCACACTGGTCCACTATATTGATGACATTATGACTATTGGACCTAGTAAAGAAGAAGTATTGATGATTTTAGATTTATTGGTGAGACATATGTGTGCTAAAGTTTGGGAAATTAACCCAACAAAAATTCAGGCACCTTCCACCTCAGTGAAATTTCTAGGGGTACAATGGTGTGGGGATTGTTGAGATATTCCTACTAAAGTGAAGGATACGTTATTGTATATGGCTTCCCCCACAAGTAAAAATGAGGCACAATGTATGGTGGGTCTCTTTGCATTTTGGAGGCAACATATCCCTCATTTTGGTGCGTTGCAGTGGCCTATTTATCAAGTGACTCAGAAAGCTGCTAGTTTTGAGTGGGGACCAGAAAAACAGAAAGCTCTGCAACAGGTTCAGGCTGCCCTGCAGGCTGCTCTGCCACTTGGGCCATATGATCCAGCTGATCCAATGGTGCTTGAAGTGTCTGTAGTAGATAGAGATGCTGTTTGGAGCCTTTGGCAGGTTCCTATTGGTGAATTGCAATGCAGACCCTTGGGATTTTGGAGCAAAGCCCTTCCATCCTCTGCAGATAATTACTCTCCTTTTGAGAAACAGCTTTTGGCTTGTTACTGGGCTTTAGTAGAGACTGAACACCTAACCATGGGCCACCAAGTCACCATGAGGCCTGAGCTGCCCATCATGAACTGGGTGTTGTCTGACCCACAGAGTCATAAAGTTGGATGTGCACAGCAGCACTCCATCATTAAATGGAAGTGGTATATCAGAGATTGGGCTCAAGTAGGACCTGAAGGCACAAGTAAGTTGCATGAGGAAGTGGCCCAAATGCCTCTGGTCTCCACTCCAGTCACATTACCTTTCCTGTCCCACTCTACACCTATGGCCTCATGGGGAATTCCTTATGATAAGTTGACTGAAGAAGAGAAAACTTGTGCCTGGTTTACAGATGGTTCTGCGTGATATGCAGGCACCACTCAAAATTGGACAGTAGAGACACTGCAGCCCCTTTCTGGAATATCCTTGAAGGATATTAGTGAAGGGAAATCCTCCCAATGGGCAGAATTTTGAGCCATTCATATGGCTGTTAACTTTGCATGGAATAAGAAATGACCAGATGTGCAATTATATAGGGATTCATGGGCTGTGGCTAATGACTTAGCTGGATGGTCTGGGACTTGGAAGGAACATGATTGGTAGATTGGTGATAAGGATGTATGGGGAAGGGGTATGTGGATAGATCTCTCTGAGTGGGCCAAAGGAGTAAAGGTATTTGTGTCTTATGTGAATGCCCACCAAAATGTAACCTCAGAAGAGGAGGACTTTAACAATCAGGTGTATAGGATGACATGTTCAGTGGAAACCAGCCATCCTTTTTCCCCAGCTACTCCTGTCATTGCACAATGGGCTCATGAACAAAGTGGCCATAGTGCCAGGGATAGAAGTTATGCATGGGCTCAGCAACATGGACTCACAGTTACCAATGTTGAATTGGCTACTGCCACTGCTTAGTGTCAATCTGCCAGCAGCAGAGAACAACACTGAGTCCGCGATATGGAACCATTCCTCAGGGTGATCAGCCAGCAACCTGGTGGCAAGTTGATTACATTGGACTACTTCCATCATGGAGGACAGTGTTTTGTTCTTACTGGAATAGATACTTATTCTGGATGTGGATTCGCCTTCCCTGCATGCAATGCTTCTGCCAAAACTACCATCCGTGGACTTAAAGAATGCCTTAACCACCATCATGGTATCCTACACAGCATTTCTTTGGATCAAGGGACTCACTTCACAGCAAATGAAGTGCAGCATTGAGCTTATGCTCATGGAATTCACTGGTCTTACCATGTCCTCCATCATCCTGAAGTAGCTGGCTTGATAGAACAATGGAATGGCCTCCTGAAAACACAATTACAGTGCCAGCTAGGTGGTAATACCTTCAAAGGTTGGGGCGATGTTTTCTAGGAGGCCATATATGCTCTAAACCAGTGTCCAATATATGGTTCTGTTTCACCAATAGCAGGATTAATGGGTCCAGGAACCAAGGGGTGAAAACAGGAGTGGTACCATTCACTAGTACCCCTAGTGACCCACTCAGAAAGTGTTTGCTTCCTGTCCCTGCTACCCTATGCTCTGCAGGTCTGGAAATCTTAGTCCCAAAGGGAGGAACACTCTGAGATACAATACTGATTACATTGGATTGGAAGTTAAGAATGCCACTTGGTCATTTTGGCTTCCTTGTGCCTCTGGATCAACAGACAAAGAAGGGCATTACTGTGCTATCTAGTGTGATAGATCCTGATAACCAACGGGAAATTGGAATGGCTTTACATAAAGGAGGTAAAGAAGAATATGTCTGGAATACAGTAGATTCTTTAGGATATCTCTTAGTACTACCATGGCTTATGATTAAAGTCAATGGAAAATTACAGCAACCTAATTCTGATATGACTGCTAACAGCCCAGACCCTTCAGAAATGAAAGTTTGGGTCACCCCATCAGGCAAAGAACCACGACCAGCTGAGGTGCTTGCTGAGGGCAAGGGAAATAAAGAATGGGTGGTGGAAGAAGGTAGTTCTGAATATCAGCTACGACCACGTGACCAGCTGCAGAAACGAGGACTGTGATTGTTATATTTCTGCACTGTATATGTGCATCAAATATTTTTGTGTCCTTCTGTTATGAACTGTGAAATGTAAATAAGGTTAATGCATTTTGGTTGTACGTGTGTTAGCGTATCATGTTAGGTGCAAATATGACTTTATAATTGTCTTTATTTAGAGATTATATATGGTTAAGAAGATGTGTACAACTGCCAAGTGTACAAGGGGTGGATTGTGATAGTTGGGGCTGTATATCAACTTGGCTGGACCACAATTCTGTGTGGTTTAAGCTGTTGTGATATGGTTATTCCCATGATGGGATCAGATGATTATGTTTTGAGCAGCTAATCTGTTGAAAGGGAGTTTCGCTAGGGGTGTGGCCTGCTTCCAATATATCTATGGACATCCTGGGAAAGAGACATTCCTCTGTGGATCAGGATTCTGTTGTGCTGCCTACAATTGTCCATGAGCAAACAAACCACCATTTGGCCTGGATATCTTGGACTCGTCATTCTTTGGAGTCTACAGCCAGTATACTGCCTGCCCACCTTGAGCGCCTCAGCCCCTGAAGCTGCAAGAGTTGGGAAATCCTCAAGCTAGATGTTTGATCCAAGAACTTTGGACTTTCCAGCTTCTATAAGTGTGTGAGGCATTTTCCTAAGATAATTTTTTTTTCTCTCTATAAATATATAAGCTTTACTGGTTTTGTTTCTCTAGAGAACTCAGTCTAACACAACATCAACACAAAAAATAGGACCAGCACAAATATTTAGCAAATACTAAAACAATAGCAAAGGAAGAAATGATAATATGATTCATAAACAAAATTAGTTCAGTACAGGAAATTATATGGAACAAAGAAATCAGCAACACCATGAAAAAGCACATAACAAAATGAGAGCAAACAATTCATATTTGTCAATAATTACACTGCCAAAAGAGTAAAAAGAGAACCCACAGTTTGGGAAAAAATATTCGGCAACAACATATCTGACAAGGGACCTATCTCTAAAATTTATAGAAAACTCCATCACCTCAACAACAAAAAGATTAACAATCCAATTGAAAAATGGGCAGAAGACATGAATAGACACTTCACCAAAGAAGATAATCAGGCAGCCAACAAATACATGAAATGCTCATGATCATTAGCCATTAGAGAGATGCAAATCAAAACAATCAGATACCATCGTACCCCAGCACTAGTAGCAAAATTCAACAAGACAGAAAATAGCAAATGCTGGTGAGGATGTAGAGTGATTGGTACTTTCATACACTGCTGGTGGGACTGTTAAATGATACAACCAGTATGAAAATCAATATGGCGATTCCTTGTTGTTGTTTTTGTTATGTGCTGTTGAGTCAATCTGACTCATAATGACCCCTCCTTGGGTTGTCGAGGCAGTATCACTACGGAAATAGATTGCCCAACCTTCCTTCCAAGGAGTGGCTGGTGTATTTGAACCACCAGCCTTCTGGTTAGCAGTCAAGTGCCTTAGGCACTATGCTATCTTAAAAAGCTGGAATTAGAAATACAATTTTACCCAGCCATTCCATTACCAGGTACATATCCTAAAGAAGTTGGAGCCAGGAAAAGAAGAGATATATGCACAGCCATGTTCATCACAGCACTATTTACAATAGTCAAAAGATGGAACACCCTAGGTGTCCATCAACGGAAGAATGGATAACCAAACTATGGTACATACACTCAATGGAATACTATGAAACACTAAAGAATAATGTAGAATCTTCAATACACTGCATAATGTGGATGAACTTGGAGGACATTATGCTGAGTGAAAAAAGTCAATCACAGAAAGAGAAACACAGTATTAATTTATTATTGTAAAAAAGTCAAGGAGAGGTTTATATTTGGAAAGAAATTGTCTTTGTTCTTTACCTGAGATGGAAGGCGAGGGGAGAACATACTGTTAAAAAAAATAAAATGCATTGACCTATGTCCTTTAGTTTTGTGTATTTCATTGTACATAAATTATATTTCAATAAAATGTATTTAAACAAAACAAAACAAAAAAACTACCATGAACACTAATTGTCAAATTTTCACAATTAACATGACAGTTGATGTTACTGTCAGAAGTTGGAATTAGCCATGGTTGACATATTTTTACCATGAAAAATGTAAAATTCTTCTGATTTGTTTTCTGGAAAACCAGATCACAAGCATTTCCCAGTACAGCACTGAATCTTTTGCCACCTCCAACCTCAATGATACAGTTGACCCACAGGAGAATATTGGACCTTTTGCTACAGAGCTGCACAATTGTTTGCCTATGGACTCAGAGGAGTTGAAGGACAAAATCTGTATGAGCTAGAAGATGTGTAACCTGATGATAAGTTAAGCCAATACGTGACCCAATAAATACCTAAGATCATGCACTGAACTTCAGAGTAGAAAAATTGCTGATGTTTCCAATCTCTAAATCTTGCTCAATTTTTTCCTTTATTTATTTACTTATATTTTATTTTTATTCTTTTATTCCAGAAGCATGTAGGAAAACCCATTCTGAAAAAAAAAATGGAATTGCAACTTAGGTAAGTTGACACAGCCAGAAAATGTATTTTCTATTGCTTGGAACAGGCAAAACCCTTTTCCTTTTTACCTCAAAGATATGTCAACTCTCTAAATATGTGCAATTTCACAGGATGTGAAATCATCTACCACTCTGATGACACTGCATTGATCAAATCTGAAAAGACATGTGCTGTTTAGATTCCTAGGCAGACATCTCAAAACATGTCTCCTTGGTGACCTTTACCTCATTAATAAATACCACTTTAATAGATTAAATTTTCGTCCCAAGTTTTCTGTATCACTTATTAATATTATAAACCACTCACTTGTAGCAGTTTAATTGTGAATGGGGTATACTCCATTTTCTGAGACCACAAATTTGAACTAGGCCATGTACCTCACTTTAACCAATGAGAAGAAAGTGGTAATATGAAATATGTTTGGACTTTTGCTTCCATGTTCTTGTGCTTCTGCTGTTGCAATGTGGGAAAAAAGAATCTAGACAGCCATTATCACTAAAGCCTGGAACAGAAGTCAGCTGAGATCAGCTGAGGCCAGCTGAGCTCATACAAATTTCAGCTAGCCTGAAGATCTATGCCTTAAAGCACAACCACACTGGCTGCTTTAGAGACCTATGGAAAAGAAGATAAATGCTTATTTTTAGATGTCAGTAAATTTTTGGGTGTCTGTTAATAAACATTATTGTAACAATAGTTAAAAAAAACATAGTCACTTTGTAGAAAGACTTTTTTGTATCACCAAGAATGTTTCTTAAACTAATTAAAAAATATGTACTCTAAAACATCTTTATTTGATAAAACTTGATTATAACATACTACTTCAAATTTATGTCAAGACCAATGCCAACCACTTAGGAAAGGATCAAATCTGGAGATCCTGGATAGAGGGGTAGGAAAAACTTAGAAAAAATCCAAAAACTCAATAATGACCCAAATTGCTGGTCAGATGGAGTCTGGTGAGACCCCCAATACTATTGCCCTGGAATACATTCTGCGCCTGGAATAAAACTCACTCCCAGAGGCTGGTTCTCAGCCCAATAGATAACAAGATGTACATGTAGACCAGTCAACCCAAGTTGATGCACCCACATACTCTATGGTAATACATCCCTTAGAGCAATAGACCACTGGGCACCAGAGGGGCAACATTCAAATTGAGGAAATGCAGGACAAACAGCATTGCATAAATATGAGGGGCACAGGGGGAAGGCTACTGAGCAGGGAGGGGAGGGGACTGGGTTAGGGTTGGTCATGGTAAATGGGGAGTGAAACTAAATGTACACATAACGTTGAATGTAAAACAAGGTCTTAAAATAAATAAATAAATAAATAAATGTTGTTGTTATGTGCCGTCTATTTACTTAATTCATTCTTTTATATCTCAAAAGACTTAAAACAACACAACCTACACTGATACTGCCTCATTAGCATAAAACCTATTCCCAGATGGGATTATAATGATAGATATGTTTTTGTTAGCTGCAGTGGCGTCATCTCCTGCTAATTGTGACTCTAAGTACAACATTCCAAGTAATGCTCCTTTGAAGAAAGAATGGCTAGCCTTCATCCCACCTACTTTGGTCAAGTTGTCAGAAGATGCCATTCCCTGTAGAAGGATATCATACTTGGTAAAGTGGAGGGTCAGCGAAGAAGGGTAAAGTACTAAACACAGCCCAGGAAACATGCTCACAATCCTGGCTATGTTTGAGCCCATTGTTGCAGCCACTGGGTCAATCCATCTCATTGGGGGTCTTCCCCTTTTCCACTGACCATCCACTCTACCAAGCATGACATTGTTCTCCAAAGACTGATCCTTTCTGACAGCATGACCAAAGTAAGTGAGACGAATTTTGACCATTCTCACTTCTAAAGAGCATTCAGGCTACACTTCTAGGACAAATTTTTTCATTCTTCTAGCAGTCAATGGTATTTTCAGTATTTTTCATAAACACCACAATTCAAAACCAATTCTTCAGTCTTCCTTATTCATTACCCAGCTTCCACATGCATCTCAGTTGAAAAATGCCATAGCTTGGGTCTGGCCACTTTAGTCTTCAAAGTGACATCTTTGCTCTTTAACACTATAAAGAGTCTTTTTTTGCAGCAGATTTTCCCAGTGCAATAAGATGTGTGATTTCTTTATTACTGTTTATGTGGGTATTGATGTGAAGACAAATAAAATGAAATCTCTGACAACTTCATTCTTTTATCCATTTATCATGTTATTACTTATTGGTCCAGTTGTGTGGATTTTTGTTTTTTGTATGCTGTGGTGTAATTCATACCAAAGACCATAGTCTTTGATGTTCAACAGTAAGTCCTTCAAGTCCTCTTCACTTTCAGCAAGCAAGTTTGTGTTATCTGCATATTGCAAGTTGTTAATGATTCTTCCTCCAATCCTGATGCTATGCTCTTCTTCATATAATCCAGCTTCTCAGATTACTTGTTCAGCATTCAAATTAAGTAAGAATGGTGAAAGGATACAACCCTGATGCACACACTGATGTTAAACCATAGAGTATTATCTTGTTCTGTTAGAATGACATCCTCTTTATTAAGATTCCTCATAAACACAATTAACTGTTCTGGAGTTCCCACTCTTTGCAATGTTATCCATAATTTATTATGATTCACAGAGTTGAATATCTTTGCATAGTCAATAAACACCAGTAGACGTCTTTCCAGTATTGTTTGCTCTCCATCAAGATCCATCTGACATCAGCAATATTATTTCCCATTCCATGTCCTCTGCTGAATTCAGCTTGGATTTCCAGAAGTTCCCTGTCAATATGCTGCTGTGACCATTTTTTAATTATGTTCAGTAAAATTTTACTTTCATGTTATATTAATATTTTTCCATAATTTCCACAATATGTAGGATCATCTTTCTTTGGAATGGTCATAAATATAGAATTCTTCAGGTCAGCTGATCAGGTAGCTGTTTTCAAAATTTCTTGGCATATACTGGTAAGCCCCTCCAGCACTGCTTCTGTTTGTTGAGACATCTCTATGGGTATTCCATCAATTTCTGGACCCTTATTATTCACCAATTCCTTCAGTGCAGCTTGGACATCTTCCATCAATATCATTGGTTCTTGATCATATACCACCTTCTGCAACAATTAAATGTTGACCAATTATTTTTGGTGCAGTGACTCTGTGTACTCCTTTCATCTTCTTTTGATATTTCCTGCATCATTCAATATTTTGCCCATACACTCCTTAAATATTGCAAGCTGAAGTTTGAATTTTTTCTTTAGTTCTTAAGCTTGAGGAATGCCAAGTGTGTTCTTCCTTTTTGGTTTTGTAACTCCAGGTCTTTGCACATTTCTTTATCATACTTTAGTTTGTCTTTTTGACCTGCCTTTGAAATTTTCTATGCATCTCTTTTGTTTTGTCATTTCTTCGATTTAGTTTCACTACTCTCCATTCAACAGAAAGTTTCAGAGACTCTTCTGACATCTGTTGTTGTCTTTTCCTCTTTTCTTGTCTTTTTAATGACCTTTTGCTTTCTCCATGTATGATGTTCTTGATGTCATCTCAAAATCATTCATCTTTGGTCATTGGTGTCCATACAACAAATGTGTGCTTTAGAGAGTCTCTAAATTCAAGTTGGATATTATCAAGGTTATGTTTTATTTCTCATGGATTTGTTTTAATTTTCTTCAGCTTCAACTTGAACATATGAGCAATTAATGGTCTGTTCCACAGTCAGCACCTGGACATTTTTTGACTACTGATATTGACCTTCCCTATCACATGTTTCCACAGATGTAATTGATCTGATTCCTGTGTATTCCATCTAGTGAGTTCCATGTATATAGCTACATCTTCCACATTCTAACTACATATAATATTCAATACTTCTTGATTGTATGTTTGGCAAATTTCAGAGTGCAGAAATTGGCAAACATCTTTAATTTCTTCATCTTTGCTTTTGGTGGTTGGTGCATAAATTTGAATGATAGTTGTATTAACTGGTCTTGTGTGTCGGTATATCAATATTATCCTATCACTGACAGCATTGTAATTGAAATGTTCCTTTTGATGATGAAAGTGATGCCATTCTTCCTCAACTTGTCATTCCTGGTATATTAGACCATAAGACTAACTGATTCAAAATGGCCAATAACAGTCCATTTCAGCTCATAATGTCTAAGATATCTATCTCTATGTGGTCCATTTCATTTTTTACAATTTTCATTTTTCCTAGGTTCAGATTTTGTGCGTTCTCTATTCCAATTATAAATGAATACTTGTAGCTGCTTCTTCCCATTTTGAGTTTGCCCTATATCAGCAAATGAAGGCCCTGGAAACTTTACTCCATGATTAAGGTAGACTATACTTTGAGGAGAAAGCTCTCCTCAGTTATATTTTGAATGCCTTGCAATCTGAGGGGATCATCTTCTGAAACCATATCAAATAGTGTTTCATGGGTATTACTAAATTTTTCAGAAATATATCAGACAGTGTTTCATTGCTATACATCAGGTTTTCAGTGGCAAATTTTTTCAGAAGTGAATGGGGCATAGATATAGAGGTTAGGATTAACAACATGTATTTTTACAAGACACAATTAAATCATATATATATGTGTATATATACACACACACACACACACACACATATATACACACACACACACACATACATTCCCATCAAATCTAAAAAGGCTTTGTGATTTTTAAAAGATATTCTCAACTACGTGAAAAATTGGGAGCTCTTGTACCATAGTGCCTAAGGCACTTGACTGCTAACCAGAAGACTGGTGGTTCAAACCTATGAGCCACTCCTCAGAAGGAAGGTTGGGCAATCTACTTCTATAGTGATACTGCCTTGGAAAACCAAGGAGGGGTCGCTATGAGTAAGGTCTAACTCCACGGCACATAACAACAACAACACGAATAATAAGCATCTTTTATCTTTGGAACTAGGAACTAAAATTTTACTCAAATCAGTACATCTAAATACCATGGTAAGACTTATACATGGCAAAAAGAAGAAATATGTTTGATAAATATGAGAATCTTCTCCCTTAGTGATTTAGTTTTTGATCTGCATATATGTGTATGTGTGTACGTATACAAACAGATTGTACTTTAAATCTCAAGCAATCATGAGAGTGCTAGAATGAAGACTTTAATATCCAATCCAATTGTGTTGCACAGCAAAGATACTTTGGAAAGTCTTGGCAATTGAAAGTCATTATTATTTATATAAGGTAAATAGTGAAAAACAGGAGCAGATTACTTATAGAAAGAGACCAGTAAACAACAAGACAGAACAGGAGCAAATTTGAAGTGAATTTGTTCCCTCCATCCCTACAATTATCCCTCTTAGCATAGGAGAGTATCAGGTGAAGATAATGACATTTTATTTTTTATTGCCTTTAGCTTTTAATTTATTGATTCATTGATATATTATGCTGGTCAGAATTCCTAGTGTCTTCTTTTGTGTGTACAAAAAGATGTAGAAGGCATTCTTGACACATGACTCAATTCAAAAAGAAAAATTTCTATGATTCACCAAAATATTTGATGTTTGTTATAAATATTTTTGATAACTATGTTTTCTCAGAATAAGGGATATCTCATATCCCTTGGGAGCTCTGGCAGCGTAGTGCCTAAGGTACTTGACTGCTAACCAGAAGGCTGGCGGTTCAAATCCACCAGCCACTACTGTGAAGGAAGAGGAGGCAATCTACTTCCATAGTTATACTGCCTCGGAAACCCAAGGATGGGTCACTATGAGTCAGGTCCAACTATATGGCACATAACAACAACAACAACAACATATATCCCTTAGACAATAAGAATTTATATTTTGAATGTAGATAAAATTTTGATTTTAACACAATTTTTGTTCTAAACTCACCTACAGACACCTCAACAGATAGTCCTGGTGAGCTGGTCTCAAACGTTTGCAGCCTTAAAAATTCTATGGAGCAGTTCTACTCTGCATACATAGAATCAACTCAACGGTGACTAACAACAACAACTTTCAGATCTACTGGTGATTTATATCTATAGTCGGTTAAGAAGATGAATTACATTAATTGAACCATTAGTATTAAGCCAACCTTGCACCACTGATAAAAATAAAACCTGTTTATAATGTAATATCCTTTTAATATATTGCTCAATTCTGTTTACAAATGTTTTAAGTGAATTATTTATCTATGTTTATAAATAATATAACATATTTTTTTCTTTATTGCACTTTTCATGAATATTTTCCTTTAAGTCTCATGGCAGCCTTATGTACTTGTTCTCTGTTGCTGTATAAGAAACCATGTAAAAACTTAGTGGATTAGACATTAGCTTAGTACTCCCTCAAGGTTTCATGGATTTACTTGGCATGGCTGGTGGTACTCACAGGCTCTCTTAAGTGTTTAAGAATAGTTAGTTTCTGGAGCAACAGATCCCTGAGTGGTATCTGGACATGTCATATTGCCACTTGATGTTTATCCTTGGATGAGGCTATTTACTGGAACTCCAGAACACAGTTT
The DNA here is from genome assembly GCF_000298275.1 of Orycteropus afer afer. Classification (NCBI taxonomy): domain Eukaryota; kingdom Metazoa; phylum Chordata; class Mammalia; order Tubulidentata; family Orycteropodidae; genus Orycteropus; species Orycteropus afer. The sequence goes on from NW_006921815.1 coordinate 4,840,949, forward strand.
CCTGATGTGTCTGGACTTAAACATGGTGGCAGTGTCTGAGAGGGAGTAGCCAAAGAACAAGAATCCCAAGAAACAGAAAGCTAAAGCTACTGAGTAAACCAAGTGCTATTTTTGAGACTACTATACCATCACTTCTTCCATATTCACTTTGTCAAAGGACTCATAAGCCTGCTGAGATTCAAGAACATTGAGAAATAAACTCCGTATTTTGATACGAGAGGTTAATTCACATTGAAGAAAAGTATGTGGGATAAGTACTATTGCTGTGGCCATGTTCCTAACCAGATCAATCAGTTTATGAAGTGTATTTTCTATTTGCTATGTCATTGTAAGTGACAATTTTGGTAAACATCCATGTACTATAATGTATGGATTATCTACTATAAAAAATATCCTTAATGTCCTTCTAGCTCTTCATCTTCTTAAGACCTTCAGGACTCTACCGATCATTCACTCCTAAAGTTAATGCCATATGGTTGAGGTACTTTTTTCAACTGTACTCTCTTCTAGTAATTAATTTCTATTCCATCTATTTATTCTTGAGTACCAAGCCACCCTAAAATAGAGTGTCTTAAAGCAATTATTAATATCTTTTGTACTTTTACGGGTTGTCTGGGATCAGCTATGTGGTTCTTTCTTAGGTCTCCATCCCTTAAAGTCAAGTGGTGGCAAGGGATATTTTCAACAAGATGAGTAATGGACCTGTTGATGTCAGGAAATAAGTTAGTGCTTTCAACCAGATACTACACATGGCATCCAATTGTGACTTGGGCTGCTCACAGCATGTTCTCTGTGTTTCAATGGAACATCTCAAGTGTCAGCATTCCAGAAGGTATGAGGTAGCAAGTTAGTTAAGAGTTATATTCAGAATAGATATGGTAACAACTTCTTCCCTTTTCTATTTGTTAAACAGTCCAAAGACTTTCCCATTTTGTAAGACCAAGAGACATAAATACCACATCATTAGAAGTGGAAATAACACATTGCAAAAGATCATGTAGGATGGGATACATCACTGTGGCCATAGTTGGAAAATGCAATTTCCAAAATAACTTTGATAGGGATTTTTCTTATGAAAAAGACAAAAAGTATATCATCTATCTATCTATCTATCTATCTGTCTGTCTGTCTGTCTGTCTGTCTTTCTTCTATCCATCTAATTTCTCCACCTAAATACATTTTCCCTTTCATTCTGGGCACAGAACTAGATGATATTTCTTATTTCTTTAACTTTTATGTATTACCATGTCACTGACATCTAGCCCATGGAATGAAACTAGAAACATGTTTACCACTTGTAGGTCTTACCCATAATTTTTCCCATTTTCATTGACTATATGGTGATACCTAGGGTAATCTAGGAAACCATATGTTGAAGAAGACCTGCTTCCTCAATGAATGTGTATTAGAAAAAAGCCACTGCTAATAGTAACTCCCAACATGTGTGTGGTATTCAGAAGTGCAATAACGTCTAATGACCATCAAACATATAAAAACTTTTGCTATAAATATATAAATATATTGAGAATCTATAAATATATGGAGATAGCACTTCTGTAATTATGCTGTATTCTATGGAAAATAGGATTTTCAGATATAATTAAGGTCCAAAATCAGTGGACTTTAAGGTAAAGTTACCTTGCATGGGCTGGGCAGTGTCAAGTATGCCCTTATCAGGGACAGGAATTTTCCTGGTAGAAAGTTTCAAACTCAGAGATATGAAACAGAAGAGGGATTTTATAGGAAGGAAATTCTTCACTGCTGGATTAAAGATGGAGAAGTTCTGTGGCTTAAAGATGGAGCAGTCCTGTAATATGAAATTTAGGTGACCTTTGGAGCTAAAAGTGACCCCAAATGACACTAAACCAGAAAACAGGGATCTCATAATTTCAGCTGCAAGGAAATGACTTTGACTAACAATGTTCATGTGTTTGGAAGAGTACCCCAATGTCCAGAAGAGAATGGAGGTTTTCAATGCCTTGTATTCAGCTTTGGGAGACTCTGAGCAGAGGACAAAGCCAAATAGTGCCCAGACATTTAATACATCAAATTGTGATAGATGTTTTAAGCTAAGTTTTGGTAATGTGTTATTCATCAACAGAACAGTAGTACAAATTTAGAAAAAGAATAACATTATTATTATCTTTATAACACAGAATTTTGTGTGTCTATGTGTTGTTGCAGAAGATTTTATCTTCAATTCACTCCTTAATATTATCAGAGTAATGTAAGTTTGGTATAATTTTTGATTCTTGAACCACTTATAGAAATCTCTGGTACAGGTGTCCAGCTGGAAATGGTATTTTCTTGGAAGATGGGTTACTGTTTTAGATTCTCTAAATGTTATAAGAGCATTCATTTTTATTTTCTCTCAAGTCAGTTACATATACGTTGTTTTTCTAAGAATTTGTGCATTTCATTTTAATATTCAAGTTCTTTGGCATAAAATTGCTCTTAATTTCTCATAGTTGATTTTTAGTGTCATCACCATCTGTTGTGATATCCTTTTTCATTGCATTTATTTAATTAGTACATTCACTCCCATCTTCATGGTCATGAGAATTTTCAAATTTTGTTAGTTTTTCAAAGACTTTTTCAAAAGGAATTTTTATTTAACTGAATCCAGTTTATATATATTTATATGCAACATATATTTATCATACAATATATTGTTGAGAAGAAAATGTGTTATTTTATTCCATATTCATGAAAGAAATGACTGTTCTAGAGTTGCTGGAGTTAATTGCATATATTATAAGTCATTTGTAATTTTTTTTGTAAAAAGTCTTTTGTATAATAATTATTTTGTCTCATATTGATTATCAGAAATGGAGATTAGTCTCTTATTCTTCTGTAAGTTCTCTCTCTCTCTCTCTCATCATTTCCTTAAATCTCTATGTAAATCTATGTCTCTGTCTATCTTCTAGGAGCTCTGGTAGCATAGTGGGTAAGGCATTTGGCTGCTAACCAGAAGATCAGATGTTCAAACACACCAGTTGCTCTGGAGGAGGAAGATGATGAAATCTACTTCTGTAAAGATTTACAATCTTGGTAATGCAATGAGGTTGCTATGAGTCAGAATCAACTCAATGAAAGTGGTTTTAGCTTTTGGTTTATATATCATCTATCTCCCTGTCTATCTATCTGTCTGTCTGTTTCTCTATCATCTATCATCTATATTTTTTATAATCTTTACATTACATATAATTTTAAATCTTTATTAGGATAATTTCATTATGTTCATTTAATTACACATACTTTTCTATTTTTTCAAACTTCTGTATCTTTGCTTTCTGTCACTTTTCCTAGAAAAAAAACTATTTTATTTTTTATCAGATTAGATAATATTTGTCTGTTAACTTTTAATATTTTGACTGTTTTCCATAGGTTAAACACTATTATCTTTTTTGAACTTTCTGTTTGTCCTGCCTATTTGTTTATTTTTTCACCATACTTCTTTTAAAACTTTTAAATAATTTAATTTCTTACCATCTACAATGTGAAAAAGTTAGTTTACTTTTGTCTTATTTCTTTTTGATAACTCTAGAAATCACAACATGCATACTTAGCTTTTCAAAGTCTAAAGTTAATCAGTTCATTTTACCTTCCTCCCTGGTAAAACAGCTTAATTACATAGTAATTTCATATACTCCCATTCTTTATATTTGCTGTGTATATTGTCACTTATTTTTACACTATGAGACCTTATAATTGCTGCTTTATATGGTTCTATTTGGGTGTTTGGGTGGCATAGTTTCTAAGGCATTTGACTGCTAACCAGAAGGCTGGCAGTACAAATCCATGAGCCACTCTTCAGAAGGAAGATTGGCCAATCTACTTCAGTAATGA
>NW_006921815.1:4845352-4856192 GCF_000298275.1 Orycteropus afer afer
ATGGGGCAATCTACTTCTGTAGTGATACTGCCTTGGAAATCCAAGGAGGGGTCGCTATGGGTCAGGACCAACTCAACAGCACAACAACAACAACAACAACACTTGTTTCCTTACTGTGGTGTATGGGTTTTTAGCCTGCTCTGTGAGTGTTTAATTTTGATAATTTGTCTTTCCTTTTCAGTGCTTTGTCTCCTAAATGTCACATTTTATTGTTCACAATACTCTGCATATTTCTTTAACTTTGATTTTATTTTTTCAAACTTAGTAGGTAGATTTTTTTTTTTTCCTTTCTACATTGTGTTTGGGAGCTCTGGTAGCATAGTGGCTAAGACACTTGCCTCCTAACCAGACAGCTGGTGGTTCAAACCCACCAGCCACTCCTCGGAAGGAAGTTTGGGCAATCCTACTTCCGTAGTGATACTGCCTTGGAAACCCAAGGAGGGGTCGCTATGAGTCGGGGCCCACTCTACGGCACATAACAACAACAACAACAAACATTGTGTTTAATAATTTATCTCCTAATATATTTTTTGTCTCTTTCTGATCAATTTTCTGCCTACAATTTATCTTCTATGGTGCTTTTCATATTTTATTTAGTTATTTATTTTGGTACTTGGATATTTTATACTATGCTTTGCACATTATATTTGAAATAATATTTCTGGGATATATCTGAGAGCTGAAATAAAGATGTCATCTTCAGGAAATTATCAGGGTATTCTTCTATTAGACATAAGCCAGAACAGATTTATTCTATAACACATGACTTGAAGTTTATTGGACATTGATGATGCAAACTTGGGTGGGTAAAACGTATTTTTCGGTTCTTGGAAGCATTTTCCTGTATTCCTGCTTCACACAGCAACAAAGAATCTATATGTGATAGGATGTAATGTCCAATCATTTTAAGAAAGCACAATTCTTGAGGTAGTCAAACTGAGTATGGAAGATCTCCTTTAGGATGCTCAATTTTAGTAGTCTCTAGAGTATGATTTCTAACTTCCTCACTCTACTAGGCCATCAAGGAGCTCTGGTGGTGTAGTGGATGAGACACCTGGCTGCTAACCAGAAGGTCAGTGATTCTAACCCACCAGCAATTCTACAGAAGGAAGATGGGTCATCTACTTCGATAAAGATTTATAGCTTCAGAAATGCAATCAACTGGATGGCAATGAGTTTGTTTTTGGTTTTGACGAGACCCATCAGATTATAGTTCAGTTACTTTAATAAAGGCAAATGGCCTTAGGGAAAAAAGTGGCTCCCTATCCTTTCCATAACTCTCTAAGATGTAACTTCCTCTTAATTTTAGCCTAGTGGTCCCCTTGCCCCCTTTTTACAAGCATTCTGTGCTTTAAAGAAGATCATATATGTTTTTTCCTTCCATATTGTTTAGTTAGGCTCTCAGATGACATAGTGCCTAAGGCATCTGACTGCTAACCAGAAGGCTGGTGGGTCTAACCCACTAGCCACTCTTGAAGATTGGGCAATCTATTTCTATAGAGATAACTCCTCGGAAACCCAAAGAGGGGTTGTTGTGAGTTGAATCGTGTCAGCGGCAGCAAGTTTTTTTTTTTTTTTTTTTTAATTTGTCTTCAGTGAGATGTTTTGTTTGAAATATTCTTGCCCTGTAAATCATGTTCCTGGGAGTCATATTCCCAGAAATGATTGTTTCAAATACAGTGTCTTGCTGTTCACATTACTTGGAGTAAGAGCTGAATTCAGTCAATATATGCATTAATTACTGGGCTGAAACTGACTAACCAACTACCCTATTGTTGGTAGCAAAATAAGATAGCTAATGTCAAAGATGTTTAGGAAATAAGTACACAAATAGAACTCATTAAATTATCCAGAAATCATGAATATTCGTGGAATGTGTATGTTTATTAAGAGATTTTCTTTACAGAAAATTTCTGAAAAATCTGCTGGAGAAGATGAACATTCTAAGATTAAAGGATTCATGAACACAGTGAGAATATTAACAAAATTGTAGGCTATACGTGGGCTCAATAATATTGGCTCTTTTCTCTATGGTACCCTTGCCCCTTCCTTGTTTAAACAGCTATTGCAAATTTTCTAAAGCAATAACTATCACTGGGTCCCTAATATGTCAGAGTGGGTACTAGTTAACCTTTCTTGCAATGTTATTATTTTGTAATTTCATTTGCTTTCTCTGACTCTTGTCTCTCTTCTACTATTATAATCTGGGATTTTATGGAAGATTTTTATGATATCTCATAAAGCATTGCTTCTGACAAGTGATTCACATCACAGTAGAGGCACTAATAACAATGAAATACACTTTTCCTAATACTTATCCTATCAGTGGAAGCAATTTGATTTTGCTGTGTAATGGTGAAATGGCTTTTGAAAATTCAGTTATAGCATGGCAATGTGACAAGACATTGAGACGCTGTAATGATTTCCAGAAGAATGTGGTATGTGCTGTAAGTTAATAATTTATACTAGGTATTATTCTTTTAAGTCAAGAGTACCTGTTTCTGGAGAAGAAGTTTAAAGAGTGGAGAAGAAGACTTTATAATTATTTCTGCATGTATTCACTGAATGCTTATTTTTATTTTTAGGTAATTAAGTTCCATGTTGGTGGAGATGTTCTAATAAGAGAAGAAATGCTTCCACCACAGATTAATTCTGATAAAGCCACTTGGTTACACTCAGTTCAGTGTGACTCAAGGGATGACAGGATAAAAATCACAAACTTGTGTTAGTTGATGTATTTGTTTCCTAGACTTGCTATAGCAAATTATCTCAAAGTAGTTTTTCAAATCAGCCAAAGCCATTGCCTTAAAGTTGATTCTGACTCATAGTGAACCTTGTAGTACATAGTAAAAATGCCTGTTAGAATTTCCAAGACTTTAAGTCTTTATGTAAGTAGACGGCCACATCTTTCTCCAATAGGATGACTGGTGGGGTTGAACTGCCAACCTTGCAGTTATCTGTTGAGCACTTTAATCACTGTGTCACTAAGGCTCTCTACCAAGTGATTTAAACCAACACAAATGTTTTCTCAATAAGACATTGAAAAGGTTGATTGCTTCTGGAGGCTCTCAGGGAATTTCCATTTCATGACTCTCTGACTCTCTCTTACCTGGTAGTTACCGGAAATATTTAACATTCTTTGGCTTTTGGCAGTAAAACTCTATTCACTGTCCCTGTCTTCACATGGCCTTCTCTGCTTTTTCTGTGTATCTTCTATTTTCTTTTTCTTACAAGAGCATTTATCATTGATTTGGGGCCTATTCTAATGCAGGATTATCTCATTTTGATATTCTTACTTTAAATTTCTAAAAGAACACAGATAGATAGGTGAAGATAAGTACTTATTTGGGTGAAGGAAGGGCAATGTACCAAAAGTGAGTGATCAACACAGTGGCCCTGAGGAAGAGGAAGACAGAGAGGTACACGGGAGGTAGAGACAACAAAGATGAACCCTTTTTCAGGTACAGAACTGTGGGGGTAAAAACAAACAAACAAACCCTAATTCCATATGAGATCACTGTCATGGGTTGAATTGTGTTCCCCAAAATATATGTTATACATCTTAACCCATATATGTGTTGTTTAGGAACTCTGGTGGTGCACTGCCTAAGGCATTTGATTGTTACCCAGAAGATTGGTGGTTCAAACTCACCAGCTGGTCTGTGGAAGGAAAATCGGACAATCTACTTCCTTAAAGATATACTGCTTTGGAAACCCAACAGGGGTCAATATGAGCTGGAATGGGTGTGATGGCAGTAGTATGTTTTTTTTGCTACATGTGTGGTCATGATCCCATTTGGGAATGGATTTTCTTTGTTATGTTAATGAGACATATTACTTTAGAGTGTGTTTTAAGTCAGTCTTTCTTCTTTTTTTAAAGTGCTTACTGTGATGTGGGTGCAATTTTACAAAGTAGATTTATTTTACTTTCAACAGTTCATAACCATTTTGTTTTGGGCACTGATTAAAATCCCCACTACATAAAAGTTCTTCTCCCACCTCCTGCCTGTGGTTACTGCTTCCCTGTGTCCCTCTAACTTATACATTCCTGCCTGCCTAGCTTTCTTCTGTGTAAATGTTGCTTTTCTGATCTTCCATGCTTGACTCTTGTAAAGAGTGTATCTCCCGAGTCTAGATGTTCAGCTCATTGGCCTTATTGTATAAGTAAATCTCTTTTGAGATATAAAAGATTAAACAAGGAAGTGAGAAAGCAGAGATGGGGGAAGAAAGATGTCAAATCCATGAAGATGTCCCAAGACAGCAGAAGCTCAAAAGATACAAGGAAGGACCTTTCTCTAGAGTGACAGAGAGAGAAAAATTTCCCATAGTGCAGGCATCCTCAATTGGGACTTCTAGTTTCCTAAACCATGAGAAAATAAATTTCTCTTTGTTAAAATGACTTATTTGTGGTATTTTTTCTATAGCAGTAAACAAGACAGTCATATTCTGAAATTCTAAGTGGGTATAATTTTGAGCACCACAAAAGAACCCACTACAATATGAAAGATTGTCTATGACATAAATGTGTAAGTGAGGATGCTACAAAACAGTGAACTCAGAGGGAAATATCTTTTGTTTTAATGATCATCAGTCAAAATTAAAGGAATGCAAGGAGTGAAGGATCACCTAAAATGTCAAAAATTATGATTTAGATATGCAAAGTATGCCAAATAGCAAAAGCTTTGACTGATGTTGTAACACAAGATAAAGTGATATGTAAAAGATAATGAAGAACATGACAGCAAGAATAGTTGCACAATTTGAAGACTATAATCAATGTCATTGAATTATAAGTGTAGAAATTATTGAAATGTTATATGTTTTGCTCTGTATATAAATGCCAAAACTTATTTTTAAATTTTCTTAAAAAATGAGGGAAAGTTTTTCAAAAAAAGAATATTATTCATATAAATTGTTTAAAAAAGCTGTATTCCATCTGTCTATGGTTGCATAGTCAACCACCCAAAACTCAGTGGTCTAAAATATCAACTATTTTATATTATGTACACAGATTCTGTGGGCCAAGAATTCAGACAGGGTACATCAAGGATGGATTGTCTCTTTCCTATGATGGATGTGACCACATCTGGCAGATCTCAATTGGCTGACAATGACATTCATGATTTGAGACTAGAAGAGCTGTGCTGTAGGATGCTAAGATAGCTTCTTGACTTCTGTGTTTGGCACCTTGATGCAGGTGAGTTGAAGACTTCACTCAGGTGGAAGTAATGTGCAGAGTATATAAAAATGGAATCTAACAACACAGACTCAGCTAATTGGGTTGCAATTCAGCTCAGTTTTACATAAAATAAGGTGGATATTATATGGCCTGACATTTTATGAAGGTCACATGCATCATCTTTGCTGCAGTCTATTTGTCAAAGTAGGCATAAAATATCTACTCAAAGGAAAGGGACATAATCCCAACATCTCAGTGGGAAGTAATCACAGAATGTGCCTTCAGTTTTTCAAGCTCCTAACCCACTTTCTATGGTGCTTTCATGGCATAGTAGATAAGGCATTTGGCTGCTAACCAGAGGATTGGTGGTTCAAACCCACCAGCCACTCTGCAGAAGGAAAATGGGTCAATTTACTTCCATAAAGATTTACAGTCTTGGAACTATGAGTTGTGGCATTTTTTATTTTTTTTACTCACTTTCTACCCCAAAATTATTCACATGTCTTTTGGACATGAAATAACCCAACTTCCCACCATGACCTCAAAAAGTCCAATTCTTTTACGACATCACCTTCAGGCATGAGGTCCAGGATGTTATCATCTCAATCAGCTCAATCAGTTGAAAGGCCTCCAGTACAATACTTCAGGTAAAATTTCTATCAATCTGCAGTTATCTCATAGCCAACATAAAGAGAAAGAACAGGCAATAAAGACAACAGATGCCCCTATTAAAAATAGAAAGAAAAAAATAAAAAGAGGAAGCACAGAGAAGCCACTAGTCCTTGTTGTTGTTGTTAGGTGCAGTCGAGTTGGCTCCAACTCATACCAACCCTATGGACAACAGAATGAAGCATTGCCCAGTCCTGTGCCAACCTCACAATCCTTGCTACATCTGAGCCCATCACTGCAGCCACTGTGTTAATCTATTTCATTGAGGGCCTACCTCTTTTTTATTAATCCTCCATTTTACCAAGCATGATATGCTTCACCAAGGAATGGTCTCCTTGTCAACATTACCAAAGTAGGTGAGACAAAGTCTGGCCATTCTTGATTTCAAGGAGCATTTCAACTGCACTTCTTCCAAGATAAATTTTTTAGTTCTTGTACTCTATGGTACTTTCGGTATTCTTCACCAACACTAAAACTCAAAAGCATAACTGAAATCCAGAGAAACAAATATGGATGGTTTAGTGATTGTATTCCAGTACTGTTCCTTAGGAATGGGTTCTCTGTGACTCTTGGTCCTGCCTTCTGGTCTCTTGGTTTACTCTGAATCATCCTTGCTCCTCTATTAGAAATAAAACTTATTTGCTGCTGAGTAGTTTCCTTAACCTTCTTTGTACCCATAGAGTTTGGGGGTCTGTTGGAATGTTTCCAATTCTGCTCTTTCTGTTCTTACAGTCCAACTCCCTTTGGACTTCTGAGACTATAAATCTTTAAGGAAGTAGATTGCCTCATCTTCTTCCCACAGAGAAGCTAGAGGGTTTGAACTGGCAACCTGCTGGTAAAAAGCCAAATGCCTTAAGCACTACACTACCAGTGCTCCTATAGTTTTCATTTAATTTATTATTATTATTTTATATCAAATATCTTATGAAAAGTGTATAGTTCAATCTATTATATAAAAATAATATCCACAATATATGGGTGGACAGGCTAAGCTATTAGGTATGTCTTTGCAGGAAGGGAGTGTGCCCACAACCATGTACAGGGTTGGCAGGCAAAGTTTCTACAAGTGTATTAGTATGTTCTATAAGAATTCCCAGGTAAATAGTAGAGCTGACAAGGGACAAGGTTATAGTCACTTCTTGGCCACAACCAGCTAACCAGAGGGAGCAAGTAGTTGGACCTGTGGGCTTGGGACCATAGTCACAGGAGACATCAAGCTCAATTGGTGTAACATACTACAGAAAACATTGTTTCACATCCTACTTTGGTGAGTAGCAACTGGGAACTTAAAAGCTTGCAAGAGGCCATCTAGATTCAACAATATGTCTCTCCTCATCCAGAGCAAAGAAGAATGAAGAAAATCAAAGATTCACGGAAACAATTAGTCCAAGTGGCTGGTACACCATGTGATCCTCAGCCTATAGGAATATGAGACCAGAACAACTAGTGGTGCCTGGCTAACAATGTCAACCCCTCAGAGGGGGATCTCTGAAGGAAATCCTGGATAGAGTGGGAGAACAATGTGGAACAAAACTCAAAATCATTTTGAAAAATAAAAGGACCAGGTTTACTGGTGTTATAGAGCCTGATGGAACCACTGAGACTATGACTCCTAGCTACCCTTCAGGTCTGGAATTGAACCCACTCTTATGGCTTCCATCCAAACAAAAGACAGGTATATGAGGTGAATATTTACACTAGGTAGAGAACAATCATAAAAGAATAAGAAGGGATGTGTATGGCCAGGGAGACAGCTCAAGGAGCAAGATTGCATGGAGGGACAGACACAGGGAAGAGAGAACTCTGGGGAAGAACTGGGAGGGGAGCTGTTGCATTGTGGTAAATTGTAATCAGTGTTATGAGGCAAAGTGTATGTGAACCGCTATATGGAAAGTGAATTTGCTCTGTAAACTTTCACCCAAATCATCATTATCATCATAATAATAAAAGGCAAATAATAATAATAACCACAAATAACTTTGAGATTAACTCATTTTTACCTTAGCCTCTTCTGTGTGTGCTACGAGACACCACCAGTAAACATCCTAAAAGTCTTACTGATTAAATGAAAGGATCAATGAGACACAACCCTAAGAAAGCATTTTTTTTTTTTTTCTCTATCTAAAAGGTTCTGTGAGGTATCACCCTAATTTTTTTTTCACCTTGTTGTTGTTGTTAGGTGCTGTCGAGTCATCTCTGACTCAGTGACCCTATGGAGAGCAGAACGAAACACCATCCAGAACTGTGCCACCTCTGCAATCCTTGGTATACTTGAGCCCATCATTGCAGCCACTGTGTCAATCCATGTCATTGAGGGACTTCCTCACTTTTGTCAACCCTCCACTTTACCAAGCATGGCATCTTTCTCCAGGGAGTAGTTGCTTCTTATAACATAACCAAAGTAGGTGAGAAGAAGTCTGGCCATTCTAGCTTCCAAAGAGCATTCCAGCTGCACTTCCTCCAGGACAAATTTGTTAGTTCTTTTAGCAGTCCATGGTACTGTCAGCATTCTTTGCCAGCACTACAACTCATAAGCATCAATTCTTCTTTGGTTTTCCTTATTCATTGTCCAGCTCTCACATGAATATAAGGTCACTGAAAATGCCATCGCTTGTGACAGGTTCACCTTAGTCCCCAAGGAGACAGCTTTGCTCTTCAGCACTTGAAAGAGGTCCTTTGCAGCTGACTTGCCTAATGCTGTATATTTTCTGATGTCCTGACGGCTGCTTCCAGTGGCGTCTATCGTAGAACCAAGCAATGTGAAGTCTTTAACAACTTCAATCTTTTCTCCATTTATCGTTATGCTGCTTATAGGTCCAGTTGTGAGGATTTTTTGTTTTCTTTATATTAACATGTAATCTATACTGCAGACTGTAGTCTCAGTCTTCATCAGTAAGTGCTTCAAGTCATCCTCGCTTTCAGCAAAAAAAGTTGTATCATCAGGATATCGTAGGTTGTTAATGATTCTTCCTCCAATCTTGAAGCCATGTTTTTCTTCATATAGTTCAGCTTCTCATATCATTTGCTCAGCAAAGAGATTGAATACATATGGTGAAAGGATAAAACCCTGAAGAACTCTCTTCTTGATTCTAATCCATGCAATGTCTCCTTGTTCTATTTGAACAACAGCCTCCTGGTCTATGTATAAGTTCCTCATGAGTACAATTAAATGTTTCAGAATTCACATTCTTCTCAATGTTATCCACAGTTTGTTATGATCCACATAATCAAATCCTTTTGCATAGTCAATAAAACACAAGTAAACATCTTTCTGGTATTCTTTGCTTTGAGCCAAGATCCATCTGATATCAGCAATGATATCCATCATTCCACATCCTCTTCTGAATCCAGCTTGCATCTCTGGAAGTTCTCTGTCAATGTACTGCTGCAATCATTTTTTAATTATCTTCAGTAAGATTTTACTTGCATGCAATATTAATGATATTGTTAGATAATTTTCACATTCTGAGGGATCACATTTATTTGGAATGGCTACAGATATGAATGTCTTCCAATCAGTTGGCCAGGTAGCTGTCTTCCAAATCTCTTGTTATAACCTAGTAAGTGACTCCAGTGGGGCATCCTTTGTTGAAACATCTCAATGGGTATTCCTTCAATTCCTGGAGCCTTGTTTTTCGCCAATTCTTTCAGTGCAGCTTTCTTTGACTTCTTCCTTCAATGCCATTGGTTTTTGATCACATGCCACCTCCTGAGATGGATGAAGATTGACCTGTTCTTTTTGGTATAGTGACTCTGTATTCCTTCCATCCTCTTTTGATGATTCCTGCATCATTCAATATTTTGCCCATGTTGTTGTTGTTATTTGCCATAGAGTCAGACCCCACTCATAGTGACCCCTCCTTAGGTTTCCAAGGCTGTATCACTGCAGAAGGAGATTGCCCAACCTTCCTTTCGAGGAGTGGCTGATAGGTTTGAACTTCCAAACTGCTGGTTAGCAGTCAAGTGCCTTAGGCAATACGCTACTCAGGCTTAAATTTTTTCTTCAGTTCTTTCAGCTTGAAAATGCAGAGCATGTTCTTCCCTTTTGTTTTTCTAATTTCAGGTCTTTGCACATTTCATTATACTAATTGGCTTTGTCTGCTTGAGCAGCTCTTTGAAGTCTTCCATTCAGCTCTTTTATTTTTTTATTTCTTCCCTTTGCTTTAGCAACTCTGCTCAAGGACACCTTAACAGAGACATTTGTAGTCACACATTTTGTTTAATCTTTACACTGAGACTATATTCAGCTGACAAATCCTAAACATTATCTTGAGATCCTTGCTTATTTGCAGAATCTTCCCCTAGAAGAGTTTGGGGATGAGGGATTATCTTATTTTTAAACTCAGCACATCTTGTTTCTTCTATAATCCTCTAAATTCTCTTGAAAACTAAATAATTTTACTTTTAACATATTTCTGTACCCAACGATTTTCTGAGGGAGTAAATCTTTAAGGAAGTAGATTGCCCTATCTTCCTTCTGCAGAGCAGCTGGTGGGTTTGAACCGCCAATCACCTGGTGTCCAGTCAAATGCCTTAGGCACTGTGCCACCAGAGTTGCTTTCTGTACCTATACTCTGTAATTTGGAGGTAAAAAAAGGGAAAAAAAAAAAAAAAAAAACAGTTGACAGCTTTCTCTTTGCTGAACAAGTTCCACCATTTCACTAGGTATATTTTCTACTTTTCACTTTATTGCAAGTAAACATTTGCTAAACATCATTCAGTATATATATAAAAAAAAAGATTCCCCTTTCCTCTAATTTCTAATAACATACTTACTTTTCTTTTTGTTCTCATTAACCACCTCCTTGAGACCTATCAGGCATCTGTTAACAGTGTCTTGAAGACCTTACTACATTCGGCCTGTCATGTGGTCCCAAACTCAAGGTCATGAATTTTATTAAATGTGTAGAATCTAACTTCCTGGTAACATATTCTGTTCAAGTTACTATTGCTGCATAATCAACACTTCCAAATGTAGTGGTATAAAACAAA
>NW_006921815.1:4856428-4859782 GCF_000298275.1 Orycteropus afer afer
TTTTTTTTTTTTTTTTTCATGACAGTGATTGCAATCTCCACAACTATTTTCCCAGTACTTCCCTGTGGTTATTTCTTTCCCCTGTGGACTTCTTCACTATGCATCTCTGCCCTCTGAGCTTTCTCTCTGTGCAAATATTAAGTTCTGATTTCCTAGAACTGATTGTTATAAGGAGTGCACATCCTTGGTATAATTGTTTACCTCACAAGCTGGTCTAATGTTCAGCTGAAACTTAAGCTACAGGTAATAAGGTCAATTCCAGGCTCTAAGGGTGATTAGGAGCCATAGTCTGTGGATTTCACCAGTCTCTATCAGACCTATAAGACTAGTCTTTTATATGATTTTCAGTTTTGTTCCATATTTTTCTCTCAGTGTATCTAGGATCTCCAATTTTGATCACTTTCCAAGTGGTTGGCAATTGTAGCTGGGCACCATTTAATCTTCTGGTCTCAGGGTCGTATAGGCTGAGGTTCCCATGGTCCATTAGTCTCTTGTACTAATTGTTTCCACAGGTCTCTGATTTTCTTCACTCTTCTTTGCTCTTGACTAGAGAGACCAACTGTTGCATCTTAGATGGCCACTCACAAGCTTTTAAGACTGCAGTTGTTATTCATCCAAGTAGAATGTAGAACAAAGTTTCTGTGTATCATGTTATGCCAATTGAGCTTGGTATCCCCTTCAATCATTGCCCTAAGCCTGTTGCCCAGCAACTCACTCCTACAATGTGTTTCATTGTGGCTAAGAAGTTATCTTTACTTTGACCCATGTTATCTCTACTTTGCCCCATGTTATCTCTATTATATATATGTGAAAAATTTTTATAGCATACATATACATATGAAGAAATATCATCTGCCAAACCTATATATGTTCCTCAGTATATTTCTTTTTGTCTACCTTTATCTGATCATCTTGTCTCTCTACTTATGTATCCACACACAGATCAAGTTTATTGTTACTGATAATCCTATACTGTGTATATAAAAGTATTTATGTTTGCTGCCTATATCTCTTGTACATCTTTGCATGTCTTCCTTTCCCTTAATATTTTTGTACTGGTCATACACTTTTAGTATATTTCATTTCCCTTCATCCAAATCAATACATGTCTTTCACATAGGTAGCAATTTTTCATTCCCTCATCTCCCATTCCTGGTAACCAACAAAGAAAATTCCCATTCACACATAAATCTTTCCCTGATTTTCTATAGAAGTGCTCTTATACAATATTTGTACTTCTATCATTGACTTAATTCACTCATCATGATGTAGTCCATGTTCATCCACATTATGAAGTGCATGATAGTTGGAGCTGTGTGTCAACTTGGCTAGACCACAATTCTGTGCGGTTTAAGCAATTGTGATGTGGGTTATTCCCATGATGGGATAGGATGTATATGTTCTGAGCAGCCAGTCCATTGAAAGGGAGTTCCCATAGGGGTGTGGCTTGCTTCCAGTATATTTATGGACATCCTGGGAAAAGAGACACTTTTCTGTGTATTGGGATTCTGTTGTGCTGCCTACAACTGTCTGTGAGTGAACAGTCCACCATTCGGCCTGGAGATCTTAGATTCGTCATTCTTTGGAGTCAACAGCCAGTGCACCAACCTTGAGCTCCTCAGCCCCTGCAGCTGCATGAGTCAGGAAAAGCCTCCAGCCTCTCTCTCTCTCTCTCTCTCTCTCTCTCTATCTATCTCTCAGATTTACTGGTTTGGCTTCTCTAGACAACCCAGTTTAAAACATTTGGTACTGAGAGTGATTCTAGAGAGATAAAATCATAAGGATGGGCTTCTGAAATTGGTTCTCTACTTTGATTGATCGTAAAGTAACTGGTTATCCTGCCTCCATTAATAAAGAGAGCCCTGCTAATCTTTGGCATGAGGTGGCAATATTAATATGCAAAATAGCACCACCAATAGATCAAGCACTTATGAGAAGTGAGGTTTTGGCTGATTGCATATTTGATACTTCTTTGCAATTTTGTCAGCATGAGGAGTATAAGGAAGCTGGTTGGTTGGTCCTGCATACACTAGACAAAGTGGTGAAAGAGTGTGATGAGCTCAGGGCTGCTGAGTCACAGTTGAAGGGCCACACAAATAACATCAATATTTCCAGTTGTGCTCTGAAAGAAAGCCTTATTCTTCTAGTAACAGAGGTGAAATTACTGAAAACCAAACCCAGAGTCGTATTGTAAAGGTGGCTGAATTACAACACCAATTAAATTACCAACCCAGAATGGTGTCTGAAGTTAAAGTGAGGACATTGATTGGGAGCAAATGGGATCCTGAAACCTGGAATGGGGACACATAGGCAGATAGTCAGGAAGATGAGGATATGGAGCCTGTAAATTCTGTTGAATCTCTCACATCTGAAGGGATTACTGTAAAACCATTATCTGTTCCACCTCAGTTTGATGGGATTAACCCAACTGTTCCTGCTGGATCATTGCCTGAGGCAGAGTCCGTGGAATACATTGCAGAATGTTCTCAGGAACTGCCCCCATCACCCATTGTTGCTGCTAGACCTATAACTAAAGTTAAGTCCAAGTGAGCCCCAAAAGGTGAAATACAAATTGTGACTGAGGAGGTGGTATGCTAGACCCAAAAAGACCTACTTGATTTTGATAACATGTACAGACAGAAACCTGGGGGATATGTATGGGAATGGCTACTGAGGGTGTGGGAAAATGGTGCAAGGAATGTAAGATTGGATCAGTCTGAGTATATTGATTTAGGCCCACTAAGTAGGAATTATTCATTCAATGTTTCAGCTCAAGAAGTTAGGAAAGGATCTACTTGTTTATTAAGTTGACTTACTGGACTATGGATCATGTGGTGGCCTACCGTAAGTCAAGTTGAAGTACCAGACTTGCCTTGGTATAATGTAGAAGAATGTATCCAGAGGCTTACAGAAATTGGCCTGTTAGAATGGATTTATCATATTAGACCCCTAGAGCCAGAAATGGAGAGTCTGGAAGACATGAGTTTCACTAGTACGGTGAGGAATAAATTTGTGAAGGGAGCTCCAGCATCCTCTAAGACTGCTGTGTTTGGTATTTTATGTAAGCTGTATTTGACAGTGGGAACTGCCCTAATTGAACTAAGACACTTAACTATGATGGGGCTGATTGGACCTTGTAGTAGTAGGGGCCAAATGGCAGCAGTTAATCGGCAAAGGCAAGGTGGGCGTGGTTACCATAATGGACAGCAGCATTGGAACCATAATCAAAATATTCTGACTCATGTGGAATTATGGCATTGGCTGCTCACAAATGGTGTTCCTAGTAATGGAATACATGGCAAGCCTACCAAATATTTTCTTGATCTGTGTTGTTGTTGTTAAGTGCCATCGAGT
>NW_006921815.1:4861568-4865950 GCF_000298275.1 Orycteropus afer afer
TCTGTCATCCACTTTGGTCTTCTCTTCTTTTCTTGTCTTTTTAATGATCTCTTGCTTTCTTCATGGAAAATGTTCTTGATATCTTCCCATAATTCATCTGGCTTTCGATCTGTGTAGACAGAACAATTCTATGCCATGTGAACAGCAGCCTAGATTGAATCACCAGAATACAGAGTCATGGCCTCTCAATCAATTCCCAGACTTGAGTCAGTTTACAGACCCACAACCCATTGAATGAAGGGGAAGCTGTGTCCTTTTGAAAAAGGACCCCACTATATTGCCCAAAATTTATAATGTCAATCTTTCTCTCAGCCTTCCCCAAAGGGATCTAAGGCCTTT
The DNA here is from genome assembly GCF_000298275.1 of Orycteropus afer afer. Taxonomy (NCBI): domain Eukaryota; kingdom Metazoa; phylum Chordata; class Mammalia; order Tubulidentata; family Orycteropodidae; genus Orycteropus; species Orycteropus afer. The sequence goes on from NW_006921815.1 coordinate 4,861,908, forward strand.
GATAAGAATGACTGTTCATTGGGGAAAAGGAAATACTCAGACTTTTTGGGGATTACTGGACACTGGTTCTGAACTTACACTAATTCCAGGAGACCCAAAGCATCATTGTGTCCCACCAGGCAGAGTGGGGGCATATGGAGGTCAAGTTATTGATGGAGTCTTAGCTAAGGTGCATTTCACAGTGGTTCCAGTGGGTCCCTGAACCCATCCTGTAGTGATTTCCTCAGTTCCAGAATACATACTTGGAATAGATATACTGAGCAATAGGCAGAAGTTTGAGCTGTGCTTATGGCTGTTGACTTTGCAGGGAATAAGAAATGGCCAAATGTGTGATTGCATATGGATTCATGGGCTGTGGCTAATGAATTGGTTGGGTGGTCTTGGACTTGAATAGAGCATGATTGGAAAATTGGTGACAAGGATGTATGGGGAAGAGGTAAGGTATGTGGATAGCTTTCTCTGAATAGGCCAAAGGAGTAAATATATTTGTGTCTCATGTGAATGCCCACCAAAAGTGACCTCAGCAAAGGAGGACTTTAACAATCAGTTGGACGACACATTCAGTGGAAACCAGATGTCTTTTTTCCCCAGCTACTCCTGTCATTGCTCAATGTGCTCGTGAACAAAGTGGCCATGGTGGCAGAGATGGAGGTTATGCAGGGGCTCAGCAACATGGACTCGCACTTACCAAGGATGATTTGGCTACAATAATTGCTGAGTGCCCAATCTGCCAGCATCAGAGACCAACACTGAGTCCACAATATGGAACCATTCTTGGGGTGATCTGCCAGCAACGTGGTGGCAGGTTGATTTCATTGGACCACTTCCATCAGGGAAAGGACAGCATTTTGTTCTTACTGGAATAAATACTGATTCTGGATATGAATTTACCTTCCCTGCATGCAATGCTTCTGCCAAAACTACCATCCATGGACTTATAGAATGCCTTATCCACCATCATGATATCCCACACAGCATTGCTTCAGATCAAGGGACTCATTTCACAGCAAATGAAGTGCAGCAATGGGCCTATGCTCATGTAATTCACTCATCTTAACATGTTCCCCATCACCCTGAAGCAGCTGGCTTGATAGATGATGGAATGGCCTACTGAAAACACAATCACAGCACCAGTTAGGTGGCAATACCTTCAAGGGTTGGGACAATGATCTCCAGGAGACTATATATGCTCTAAACAAGGGTCCAATATATGTTTCTGTTTCTCCAATAGCCAGGATTCATGGGTCCAGGAACCAAGGGCTAGAAACAGAAGTGATACCACTCACTGTTACCCCAAGTGACCCACTCAAAAAAATTGTGCTTCCTGTCCCTGCTACCCTATGCTCTGTGGGTCTGGAGATTTTAGTCCCAAAGGGAGGAACACTCCCACCTGGAGACACAGTACTGATTGCACTGAATTGAGAGTTAAGAATGCCACACTGGGTAATCATTTTGGTTTCCTCATGCCTCTGGATCAACAGACAAAGATGGGCATTACTGTACTATCTGGTGTGATAGATCCTGATTACCAAGGGGAAATTGGATTGACTTTACATAAAGAGATAAAGAAGAATATATCTGGAATACAGGAGATTCTTTAGGATGTTTCTTAGCACTACCATGTCCTATGATTAAAGTCAATGGATAATTACAACAACACAATTCTGATATGACTGTTAAAGGCCCAGTCCCTTTAGGAATGAAGGTTTGGGTCACCCCACTAGGCAAATAACCACAAACAGCGGAGGTGCTTGCTGAGGGCACGGAAATAAAGAATGGGTGGTGGAAGAAGGTAGTTCTGAATATCAGCTATGACCACGTGACCTGTTGCAGAAACAAGGACTGTGATTGTTATATTTCTTCATTGTATATATGCATCAAATATTTTTTTTTCCTTCTGGTATGAACTGTGAAATATACATAAGGTTAATGCATTTCGGTGGTATGTGTGTTAGTGTATCATATTAGGCTCAAATATGACTTTATAATAGTACTTATTTAGAGATTATATATGGTTAGGAAGATGTGTACAACTGTCAATTTGGCAAGGAGTGGATTGTGATAGTTGGAGCTGTGTGTCAGCTTGGCTGGACCACAATTCTGTGTAGTTTATGCAATTGTGATATGGGTTATTCCCCTGATGGGATATGATGTATAAGTTCTGAGCAGCCAGTCTATTGAAAGGGATTTCCCATAGGGGGGTGGCTTGCTTCCAGTATATTTATGGACATCCTGGGAAAAGAGACACTCTTCTGTGGATCAGGATTCTGTTGTGCTGCCTACAGCTGTCTGTGAGTGAACAATCCACCATTCAGCCTGGAGATCTTGGATTTGTCATTCATTGGAGTCAACAGCCAGTACACTGTCTGCCAACCTTGAGCTCCTCAGCCCCTGCAGCTGTGTGAGTCAGGAAAAGCCTCCAGCTTAATGTTTGACCCAGGAACTTGGGACTCACCAGCTTCTATAAATGTGTGAGCCATTTTCCTCAGATAAATTTCTCTTTCTCTATATATATAAGGTTTAGTGGTTTTATTTCTCTAGAGAACCCAATCTAACATGTGTTTACTTTACTTTGAATACTTCTATGGCTAGGATGGTTTTTGGAGTATGTTGTCATGTGTGTTATTCACTGGTTGTTGTCTTCTGTTGTTGGTTCTGTGACTGAAGGAATCCTCTTAGCCTAACTTATAAGGTTGGTCTGATTTTTGCAGTAATTAAATTCCATTCATTTCTGTTTATTTGGAAATGTTCCAATTTTGCCATTATATTTGAGGGAAAATTTTGTTGGGCATATAATTTTTGGTTGTCTTTTTTTTGTTTTTTCTTTCAGAGTTTTATATATGTAATCCCTTTGCCTTCTCATCTGTATGTATGTAGGGCTTTTTGCCAATAAATCAGAGCTTAGTCTTACTGGTTGCCCTTTGTAGGTAACTTTTTTTTTCCCATGCTGCTTTCAAGATTTTTTCTTTGTCTTTGTTTTTTGTGAGTACCATTATGATATGTCTTGATGATTTTCTTTTGGTGTCTATCCTGTTTGGAGTTCATTGAAATTTTTTAATACATTATTTCTTGTCTTTCATATTATAGAAGCTCTCTTGCAACAAATACTCAACATTTTTTTTCTATAGTTTTCTGTGTCTTTTCCTTTACTGGAATTGCAATCACATGTAAATTATTCCTCTTGATGTTGTCTCCATAAATCTTAGACTTTCTTCATTTTCTTTTGGTATTTTCTTCAGATTGTGCCCTTAACAAAGTAGTGTTGAGAAATTTGTCTTCCATCTCACTAATTCTTTCTTCCACTGATTCAATTCTGCTTCATTGTCCTTTCAATGTGTTATCTATTTCTGAAATCTTAGTATTAATATTCTGGATTTCTATTGGCTGTTTTTGTATGATTTCTAATTTTTCATTTATGTGATCAGTTTGATATTTTATTGTAATCCTAATATCTTCTAGATTTGGCTCTGTGTTTTCATTAATTTTGTCAGTATTTCCTGATCTGTCTCTCAATCCATTCAAAGTACCTAATATCATTCTTTTGATTCCTTGTCAGGAAGTTCCAATGTCACTTTTTCCTCAGATTTTCTGGCTCTGTATTCTAGTCCTTTGCTTGTACTACTTTTTCTTGCTTTTTTGTGTGAACTGGGATTGTCAGTTGTTTTTGAAGTATTGTGATGTGGCTGTATTTACATTTAATTGACAAGGGTATGTTGATGTGATTCACTCAGATTTTTGTTTGTGTGTTTCTGTGTGCTTGTATGTGCTTTATTTTGCTTTGATATGTTAGAAAGATCACAGGTATTGTGCTACTCTATTTGCTAGTATAGTAGCACTGAGTCCCTCAGTACCTGTCTCCTGGTGGTTGTGAAAGATTATGAAAATGTGCACAGATCTCTGATAGCCAATCATTTGGAGCAGTTGAAGGTGGGTTACGCTGGTATTGGTCACAATCTTTTGTTGATAAGTTGGTGCAGAACCAGGAGTTCACTCTTGCCCTCTGGGTGGGGCTGCAGGAGGTGCAGACATAGTTGGATCATGTG
>NW_006921815.1:4866758-4868501 GCF_000298275.1 Orycteropus afer afer
GGCCTACAAGGTGTCTGGAGGCAGGGCACTTGGACTGAAAAAAAAAAAAAAAAAAATCCTGCTGATCCAAAAATCATCAAGAGGCAAGTCACCTATTCTCAGAACGAGTTCCTGCCAGCTCAAAAAAACATTGTGGACAGAGTTTCTGGTCGCAGCCAAATTTCCTCTGTCTCAATAGACAACTCTACGGGGTCCCATTCCCAGAAAAACTTCCTGCCATTCAAAAAAGTGAGTGAGTGTAGGGTCTCTGTGTTTAGAAAAATTTCTACTGTCCCAAAATGTGCCTGGGAGAAGGGACTTAGTCCCGAAACTAATTCCAGCCTGCCCAGAAGGCAGCTGGTGGCAGAATTCCTGTTCCAGAATAGAATTCCTACTGTTCCAGAAGGTGGGTGGGGGTGGGAAGATGGCCATATTCTGTTCACCGGGAGAGTGTGGGGTGCAAGGGGAACAAGGAGAATATGACAGCTTTCTGGTCATTAGCCACCAGTGTGGTTACCTGTGCAGTCTTTGAGAAGAGGTGCAGATTATTAGACTGTTGACTGGATCAGAATGCTCTTTTCAATATTGAAAATGGCTACTCTGTCAGGGAATTAACAGTCCACAGCTCTGTTTTTCTCCTTATTCTCATTTTACATTCAGTTTCTTTTACTAGTTGACATGAAATCCACTTACTTATCCTGCACTTTGAAGGTCAGGATTCCAAGATTATCCTTTGTATTTTTTTCAATTTGTTTCTCATTTTTTTGTTGTAGAGGGTCTGTGCAGCTTACTCCATCATCATGCTGGATTTGAGGTGTCCACTGTTAAGGGAGCTTCTCCACTCATGTTGATTTATTGATTCAATGCCTACATGTGGTATTATGAATTCATTTGTGTCCCAGAAAAAATGATATGTTGCAGTCCTAACCACTGCATCCTTTGAGTGTGGCCTTAACATGAAATAGCATTTTTGTATATATAATTAGTTAACATGAGGTTATATGCTAGGTGGGCCCTAATTTAATATGACTGGTCTCGTTAAAAGAGAGTGAGTTTAGTAGAGAGATAGACAGACAAACAGGGAGACACAGGGGAAAGACTGTCACGTAAAAATAGAGGGAGAGATTGAAGTTGTGTTGCCACAAGCGAAGAAATGCCTGAAGCTACTAGAAGCAGGACAAAAAAATCTTTTTCTGGAGCCTTAAAGAGAACATAGTCCTGCTCACACCCTGAATTCAAACTTCTAGCCTTCAGATGAGAGATAAACTTCTCTTATTTTAAAGTTACCCAATTTGTGGTATTTTGTTACGGCAGCCCTAGGAAACTAATAAATATGGCATCTTCAGAATAGCAGCATGAAGATAGTTAGACATCCTTTATGGTGGTTTAATTTTCTGAAAAACTATACAGAATTTTCATGGTCTATTAGATGTGAAAGTCATTTCTGTGGTTCTGAACAGGTTAAAGTTTTTACAAGCCCACTCATATTCAAATGTGTTTCAAAGACTTTATGTCCAAGTTTTACCAAATACCACATACCTTTATTTGGTGTATATAGAGTATAATAGAGAGTAAAATGACATATTTACACATATACAGAGGGAAGGAGAGAGGGAAAGGCATACTAATTTTCTATCCTTCTCCCTACCTCTAATTTCCATTTCTGACATATGTATATATGAAGTAAAAGTGGTGGTCATAGAAAAATAAGTTATTTTTATGGCATTGGGGCAGCTACTCAACAGTCCTGGGCCAAAAAAAAAA
>NW_006921815.1:4869762-4875138 GCF_000298275.1 Orycteropus afer afer
ACCTCTGGAAGTTCTCAGTCAATATACTGTTGCAACCATTTTTGAATTATCTTCAGTAAGATCTTACTCGAGTGCAAGATTAATGACATTGTTCTATAATTTCCACAATCTGTGAGATCACCTTTCTTTGGAATAGGTATAAATATGGATCTCTTCCAGTCAGTTGGCCATGTAGCTGTCTTCCAAATCTCTTGGCTTAACTGAGTGAGTGCCTCCAAAGGGGCATCCATTTGTTGAAAAATCTCATTGGGTATTCCATCAATTCCTGGAGCCTTGTTCTTGGCCAATTATTTCATTGCAGCTTTGACTTCCTCCTTCAGTACCTTTGGTTCTAGATCATATGCCACTTCCTAAAATGGATGAAGATCGACCAGTTCTTTTTGGTACAGTGATTCTGTGTATATCTTCCATCTTCTCTTGATGTTTCCTGCAGCATTCAATATTTTGCCCGTAGAATCTCTCAACATTGCAAGTTGAAGCTTAATTTATTTCTTCATTTCTTTCAGCTTGAGAAATGCTGAGTGTGTTCTTCCTTTTTGGTTTTCAAACTCCAGATCTTTGCACATTTCATTATAGTAATTGGTTTTGTCTGCTTGAGCTGCTTTTAGAAATCTTCTGTTGTTCAGCTCTTTCATCTTGTCATTTCTTCCATTGGCTTTAGCTACTCTCTGCTCAAGGGCAAGTTTCAGAGTCTCTTCTGTCATCCATTTTGGTCTTCTTTCCTCATCTTTTTAGTAATCTCTTACTTTCTTCATGCATAATGTTCTTGATATCCTCCCACAATTCTTCTGGTTTTCGGTCACTGGTATTCAGTGCATCAAATCTGTTCTTTACATGATCTCTAAATTCAGGAGGGATATATTCAAGATCATATTTTGGCTCTCTTGGACTTGTTTTAATTGTCTTTAACTTCAAGTTGAACTTGCATATGAGCAGTTGATGGTCTGTTCCACAATCAGCTCCTGGCCTGGTTTTGGCTGTAGGTATTGAGCTTTTCCACTGCCTCTTGCCACAGATGTAGTCAATCTGATTCCTGTGTGTTCCATCTTGTGAAGCCCACGTATAGAGCTGCCATTTGTGTTGTTGAAAAAAGGTGTTTGCAATGAACAAGTCATTGATCTTGCAAAATTCTCCCATGCGAGTTCCAGCATTATTTCTGTCATCAAGGCAAAATTTTCCAACTACCAGTGATTCTTCTTTGTTTCTAACTTTTACCTTCCAGTCACCAGTGATAATCAACACATCCTGATTGCATGTTCAGTCAATTTCAGACTGCAGATGTTGATAAAATTCTTCAATTTCCTCATCTTTGTCTTTGGTTTTTTATGCATAAATTTGAATAATAGTCGTATTCATAGGTCTTCCTTGTAGGCATATGAATATTGTCCTATCACTGATAGCATTGTATTTCAGGACAGATCTTGAAACATCCTTTGTGATGATGAATGCCATGTCATTCCTCTTCAAACTGTCATTCCTGGCATAGTAGATCATAGTAGTCTGATTCTATGGGCAAACATGGATCATAGTATTCTGATTCAAAGTGGCCAAAACCAGTCAATTTCAGCTCACTAACACCAAGAGTATCAATCTTTATGTGTTCTATTTCATTTTTGACAACTTCCAATTTTTCTATATTCATACTTTGTACATTTCATGTTCTGATGATTAATGGATGTCTGCAGCTGTTTCTCTTCAATTTGAGTGGTGCCACATCAGCAAATGGAGGTCTCAAAAGCTTTACCTTATCCATATGAGTAAGGATGGATTTACTCAGATGATGCAGCTCTTTCCTAGTCCTATTTTGAGAGCCTTCTAACCTAACCAGACTATTCATAAAGTTGTGCACTAATGTATCAAACAGTTTTTCTTTGCTATTCATAAGGTTTTCCCTGGCCAATTCTTTGAGAAGTGCACAGCCTCCTCCTTCTTCCTAGTCTTTCTCAATTTGTAAGCTGGGCTGATACCTGTGCATCATGCGCATCTTGCTCGGTTTGAAACACCAGTGGCTCAGCCTCCAAACTCACATCAACACATCACTATTGTAGGACAAACTGAAAGACAAGTTTGTCTTCCTTTTGGAAACCTCTCGTCCAGATTCCTGGGCCTTTTAATCCCTTTTCTCCCACTCTCCCACCCTGCTGCTTTGGGTATGCCTGCGTTCCCTCTCCTCACCTGGATCCCTGTGGCTGACTGCTCCTGTGTCCAGGTTCCTGCTTTTTAATCCCCTCTCTCCCGCTCTCCTGCCCTGCTGCTTTGGGCATGCTTGAGTTCCCTCCACTCACCTGGATCCCTGTGGCTGATTGCTCCTCTGTCTGGGTTCCTGGATTTTTATTCCCTTTCTCCTGATCTCCTGCCCTGCTGCTTTGGGTGTCCCTGAGTTCCCTCTCCTCACCTAGATCCCTGCAGCTTATAAAATAATTATCTATGGATATTGGTTAGACATGTATGGATCTATAATGAAAACCTTTTATTCTATCTTCTATTTCCTTTGTCTTATGAACTTCTTCATTTTGTTTTGAGCAAAAACTCCTTTTACAGTGTATGTAATCCTTATGAAATACACATTCAGTGTTGTGAAAGTACGATGTTTATGAAAAAAATTCAGTCCTTGAGTCTGTTGCTCCCTGTTTCTTCCATAGAACTAATATTCTGAGTAGAGTACTACAAAAATTAAAAAGAAATTAGGGCTTCTCTATATCAGAAATGACTCCTGTAAAGACAGTGTATTTGACCTTGGTGACTCCAGGGGCTATTCCAATTCCTGTTCCTTCTTAAAACAGTTTCTTTACTTTTGTCTCAGTCCTATAACTACACCATAATAATACAATAAAAATGCTGTTTGTGTTTCATTCAAATAATCAATTCAATTGATCCAAAATAATTTTCTATAAGCTATGCACACATTTTGAAACAGATTTTTAAAGATATTGGCACTAGTTCATTTTATTGTGTTTTGCATGCATTAGTATTTCTTCATTTTGGTGAATATTTTTGCTATTATAAAGCATTTAATTCATGGCTCGTACACCTGGGAGGAATAGCCAATTTTCTCATAAAGTGTGATGTGTGATATAGATACCCAGTTCCTTTTCAGTGGTCTACCTAAATATTCAGTTTCAGGCAAGATCTGATGTGACAAAACACTATAATTACTTAATGGTTCAAAATAAAGTATAGGCTTGAAATATCTGAAGTAATTTTTGTAATAGGTCTATGACACAGGATGAGAGAGTGTTACTATTTCCTATTTGATGCTAAAGGAAGTGGAAAATATTAAAGTTATTTAATTTCCTAAGAATAACAATACATTGGGAGCTCTGGTAGCTTGTGCCTAAGGCACTTGACTGCTAACTGGAAGGCTGGCAGTTCAATCCACTAGCCACTCCTCGGAAGGAAGATGGGGCAATCTACTTTCGTAGTGATACTACCTCAGAAACCCAAGGAGGGGTCACTGTGAGTCGTGTCTGACTTGAGGGCACATAACAACAACAACAAGGGTAGAGAAAGGACATAACTACAGAAAAACAAACTCAAACAAACTCACTGCCCTCGAGTGGGATTCCACTCATAGCGACCCCTCCTTGGGTTTCCGAGGCAGTCTCCATAGGTGGTCACCCAGGAGTGCCCGGTGGGTCCAGCCTTCTGCTTAGCAGTCAAGTGCCTTGGGCACCATGCTGCATATGCTATCCATTTTATTTCTCTGACACTTTCAGAACAGAAGGAATGTGAAAGAATGTGTTATGATTCAAATTCATTTGTTTTTCATTGTGTCTGAATTCACTACTAAAGGGATAAAAATGGTGAAAGTCAAAGCTCCAACTAAACTTCTGTCAACTATTCTCTTTCTTAATATTCCCTGACTATAAATTAAGCTTTTTGAGAAGTGTTGTCTTTCTCTTGGTGTATTAGGTTATATTTTACTTAGTAAGTCTTTTCCTTACACATGCATTCTATTAAAAAAATAAATGATACAATTCTCAAGGACATGGTAACTGGTTTGTTTATATCACTCTCAACATTGCCCACAATGGGCTCATAATTGCTGCTAATTCCATTTAGTCCATTATATAAAATGTAAAGTTATTTGGAAACAGTTCACTTGCTATGTCTTTTCATTCTATTGTGTGTATAGTTGTGTTTAAGTATGCAACCTTCACATTGCATTAATAAGATATTTTGTGTTTAAATTAAATATTCAAAATTTCATATTAATTGAATTTTGGATAAAATATTAACAAATACAGTTTCTTGGTCATTACCATTATTAAATCCTCAAGCTGTAATATTCAGGACAAAATAAAATATACATGTAGTATTTTAAAGATTTTTTTCCCCTAGATGCAATATAAATATTACATTTGTACAAATATAGCATTGATTTAGAAATAGGAAATTATGCTCTTTATTCTTTCCTTTCTTATTAAAGTTATCATAGTGGAGAAGCATTAGCATAAGTATAAATATAAGTTCATGATTTATAAACTTTTATTTTCATCTTATTTATTGAGTGAAATCAGTGAGTTGGGTGAAGTTCTATTAAAGAGAATGGAAAAAAAAAATACAATACTCATTTCAGCCACATGGAGTGTGCTTCAGTTAACACATCACACAGAATGTGATATGTAACAGATGATGATAAAAAGTAAAATAGTATTTACCTTTTGATGTTTTTATATTTATGTGACTGTTTATTCAGGAAAAAAAAAAAACAGCTAGTCTGCTAATTTTTAGTTGTAAAAAAATTAGTTATATCTAGAGAATATTTTTGAAGAAACAATCACTAATTTGCATGCTGTATCAAAGCTAGTACAAAATGTAGCAACAAAAAAAGTAATAATAATAATAAAGCTCCACTATTGCATATAATATATTGGGAATAGCAGTAAAAGATATGACAAGAAAACTGGTAAAAATTTGAGTATGTGCAAGACCATGCTTGAAAACCATGCTACTTCAAAGTCTTTCCATTAAGGTTTGGTATATTTTAAATCAACTGACCCAAATTAACATGTGTGTATACATGCACATGTGTGATACAGACATGTGTTTCTATGTGTTTGTATGTGTGTGAAAGAGACTCCATGACCCTGAAATTGACTCAGCTCTTTAAAGAATATCTCTAGTTTTCTGTCATGTTATCAGATCATAAAGCATTTTCACATACATACACATATATATATACACACATATTTGCACACACCTATATTTTTATATATACATATATTTATGTATATACACATATATCTGTATATACATATATATTTGTATACACACACACACACACACACATATGTATGTTGTTGTTGTTATGTACCATTGAGTTGGACCGACTCATAGGGACACCTCCTTGGGTTTCTGAGGTGGTATCACTAC
>NW_006921815.1:4876151-4891593 GCF_000298275.1 Orycteropus afer afer
CAACTCAAAAGCATCAACTCTTCTTCGGTCTTCCTTATTCATTGTCCAGCTCTCACATGCATACCAGGCAATTGGAAATATCATGGCTTGTGTCATGCGCAAACCTTATGAATAGCAAAGAAACACTGTTTGGTTCTTGGCACTAGGATCTTTTATATTGGGGTCTTAATGTGTTTCTTATTTTTTTGTATGACATGTCAGCATTACTAGAGTTGCATAGAAATAGCATCTAAAAATATGATTAATTTGTAAATACCATTCAAGGAGCAGCAATTTTTGAAGAGAAAACTTCTCTTATATAATACTTGAAAAAAATGCCCTGATTCATCAGCTTTTTTTTTTCTTAATTTCATATTTGAACCAAGTGGCTCTTATGATTTAAAAAAAAATAATTTAAGAAAAAGTCAGAGATGATTAATCAGTTCAATCAGAAAATTGATGTTCTGACATGAGACAGACAAGTCAAAAATGAGAAAAGAGAAGAATTTTAGCCCTCGTGGAGAACCTAATTTCACATACATACCCAAAGTGACCCTTAAGTTTTGATGGTGAAGCTGATAAAAATGATAGTATCTGAATTCAGATTTATATCAGTAAGATATTAAAAATAAATTAATAAAACATGTGTGGCAAAATAATGGGTAATTCTTGTAGCATTAACATAAAATTAGTATCTTAGTGAGCACAGTGTAGCAAATGTCATCTTACAATAATAATGCTTCTGGAAATCAATAGGGTAAAGGCTACAAAAGCACTGAAAGATAACAAGATCTTCCATAAGCAAACTCTGACTGATGAGTGTTCTGAGATTCAGAAACTGAGCAAACCAAACTACGTGTTCCTTCCAATCCCTGTAATTTTAAACACAGTGCTCTCTATAGCAAATGATTCCACAATCTTAAGTAAATAAATATCTTTCTTACTCTTTGTCCATCATGATACAGCTTCAATACCAACACCTTTGGGGAAACCTTCTATGGCTGCATGGGTGAATTAAATATTTCTCAATCTCTTCCACAAGAAGACAAGTTCCATTCTGTCAGGGGTTATTTCTATCTTCCACATTCCTGGCACAAGGAAAACAAAGAATTATCCTTTGTTACCTACTCAGTATGAACATCATTCCTTTCCTAAGGGTTTGGGACCTACTTCTACCCAATGTGAATTTTTGTACTACAAGGAGCCAACATTTTTAATTTAATTGCAATATCATATACATACAATGTTTAACAACTTATGAGTGAATTCTGTGACATAAAGAGAAGAAAGAATAAGTAATAAGGGGAAAAATTATAAGAATTTTAAATATTACATCAAAAGGAAGAGGTTATGTGCACAATTTCTAGCAAGCAATGGCTGAATATTAACTATGAATTAATCAAACACATTAACCAAATATCAATTATTAATGTTTTAAGGTGGTAGGACAAATTACTACTACCATAATTGTATTGTGATGGCTTCCGTGTTACCGTGATATTGAAAGCTATGCAACCAGTATTTCAAATGCCAGCAGTGTCACCTATGGTGGACAGGTTTCAGCAGAGCATCCTGAATAATACAGACTAGAAAGAAAGACATGGGCAGTCCACTTCTAAAAAAAAAAAAAAAACAACTGGTCACTGGCATCATATTCATTGTCAAAAAGTTCATTTCAAGATTTATCTGAAAATACAATGCTATTAGTAATAGGATACCATTCATAGGCCTACAAGGAAGACTTTTATTAAAATTTACACACAAACCACTAAAATCAAAGATGAAGAAATTGAAGATTTTTACCAAATTCTTCATTCTGAAATTGACTAAACATCCAATCAAGATATGCTGAGAATTACTGGTGGTTAGAATATGAAAGTTGGAATAAAAGAAGAAGCATGAGTAGTTGGAAAATATGTACCAGGTGAAAGAAATGATGCCAGAGGTCACTTAACAGTGTTTTGCAAGAACACTGACTTATTTGTTGCAAAAATCTTTTTTCAATAACAAACTGAGAGTATACACATGGACCACACTAGATGAAATACAGAGGAATCAAATCACTACATCTGTGGAAGAGACACTGGAGAAGCTCAATGTCATCAGTCAGGACAAGGCTGACCGTGGAACAAGTCATCATTTGCCCCTGTGCAAATTTAAGTTGAGGCTGAAGATAATTGAAACAAATCCATGTGACCTGAACAAAATGATATTGAGTATATCACACTTGAATTCAAAAACCATCTAAAGAATAGACTTTACACATGGAACACCAGTGATTAAAACCAGACGACTTGTTAGATGACATCAGGGACATCATACATGAAGAATGCAAAAGGTCATTAAAAAGGCAAGAAATTAAAAAAAAAAAAAACAACAGTCAAGATGTATGTCAGAAGAGATTCTGAAACTTGCTCTTGAAAGGAGAATAGCTAAAGTGAATGGAATAGATGGTGAAATAAAAGCTGAATGAATATTTCAAAGGGCATCTTGATAAAACAAATTATTCTAATGAAATGTGCAAAAAACGGAGTAAGGAAACCAAAAGGGAAGAATATGCTGGACATTTCTCAAGCTGAAAGAAGGAAATCTTGAAGCCTCTGGTTGCTATATTGAAAGATTCTATGAGCAAAATATTGAATGATGCAGGAAGCATGAAAGGAAGATGGAAGGAATAACCAGCATCACTATACCAAAAATAATTGGTCAATATTCAACTATTTCAAGAGGTAGCATATAATCAAGAATCAATAGTACTGAAGGGATAAGTTCAAGCTGCATTGAAGGAATTGGTGCAAAATAAGGCTCCAGGGATTGAAGGAATACCCACTGAGATGTTCCAACAAATAGATGTAGGCCTGGAGACATTCACTTGTTTATGACAAGAAATTTGGAAGACGGCTACCTGGCCAATTGACTGAGAGAGGTCCATATTTGCACCCATTCCAAAGAAAGTGATCTAATAGAATGTGGAAATTATTGAACAATATCATTAATATCATGTACAAGTGGCCTGAAAATAATTCACAAAGAGTTGCAGCAGTATATTGATAGGAATTTGCCAGAAATTCAAGCCACATTCAGAAGAAGATGTAGAATAGGGATATCATTATTGATGTCAGACGGATCTTGAATGAAGCAAATAATACCAGAAAGATATTTGTATGTGTTTTATTAATTATTCAAAGGCATTTAGCTGTGTTGATCATAACCAATTATGGATAACATTGCAAATAATGGGAATTCCATAACACTTAATTGTGCTCATAGGGAACTTATATATAGACCAAGAACTAGTTAGTTGTTCAAACAGAACAAGTGAATACTGCATGGTTTAAAATCAGGAAAGGTGTGTGCCAGGGTTATACTTTTGACCATACATACTCATTCTGTATGTTGAGCAATTAATCCAAGAAGTCGGACTATATGAAGAAGAACACAGCATCAAGATTGGAAGAAAAGTCATAAATAAACTGTGCTTGCTGAAAGTGAAGAATACTTGAAGCACTTACTGATGAAGATCAAAGAATACATCCTTTAGTATGGTTTACACCTTAACAGAAAGAAAACAAAAATCCTCACAACTGGACCAATATGCAACATCATGACAGAGAAAATATAGCAGTTATCAAAGAGTTCATTTTACCTGGATCCATAATCAGGCACCCAGGGAAGCAGTATTCAGTATATCAATCTATGTATTGTAGTGGGCATATATGCTGCAAAAGATCCCTTTAAAGTGTTAAAGAGCAAAGAGGTCACTTTGAGCACTAACTTCTTTCTATGGTATTTTCAATAGCCTTATATCCATGTGACAGGCTGGGCAATGAATAAGGAAGAATGCAACATTTGAGTTGTGGAGTTGGTGAAGAATACTGAATGTACAATGGATTATTGAAAGAATGAATGAATCTGTCTTGGAGGAATTACAGCTGGAATGGTCCTTAGAATCAATAGTAGCCAGATTTTGTTTCTTGTACATTGCTCATGTATTCAGAAAGGACCATGTTTGGTAAAGGATATCATGCTTGGTGGGAGCTCTGGTAGCATAGTGCCTAAGGTACTTGACTGCTAACCTTCTAGAAGGCTGGCAGTTCAAACGCACCAGCCACTCCTCAGAAGGAAGACGGGGCAATCTACTACCGTAGTGATACTGCCTTGGAAACCCAAGGAGGGGTCGCTATGTGTTGGGTCCGACTCGATGGCACATAACAACAATAACAAAACCATGCTTGGTAAAGTAGAGAGTAGAGAAAAAGGAGAAGGCTCTCAGTAGATGAATTTACACAGTGGCTGCAAGGATGGGCTCAATTATGACAAAAATTGTGAAGATGGTAAAGGACAGGGTAGTATTTTTGTTGTACACAGGGCTGCTAGGTGTGAGAACCAACTTGACAACACTACTAACAACTACAACATGAAACATTAAATGCAGAGATACTGTTTTCTGAGTTGTTAGTTTTCATTTGCTTCTCTCATTAGCTACTCAAACTCTCTAACATACACATTCACATTGAAGAATCCTAATGCAAGAATCACCTGGTTTATTTACATGTTTTTAAACCACTGGGGGTGGGCACATTACCAGATAAATCCACTACAAACTGAATTACAAGAATTTGGCAGAGTTATGTAGAGAAATAACATAGTGAAGTCAAGCCTTGAAGTGAAGTGTCTAAGAAAACTGTGCTGAATTCAGAGTTTCACTGAAATCTCATTTCTAATGTTTACTAACTTGTAATTTTTGACAATGTACTCCTGAATTTTCCATTTCTAAAGCACAGATAATAAGTATTTTTCACTTATGGTTGCTTGAAGAATTAGATGAAATAAAATTTATGAAAATATTTCAAAATACCTTAAACAAAATTGATGTTCAATATACATTAGCCATTACTAACTTCAATAATAAAGAGGTGAATAGTGTAATCAAATAAAACAGATAATGTAATGGTGAACAACTCAACCAACCCCTAACTACCCAGGATCTCCAGAGAGGAGTCCAGGAAATAGACAGTTATTAAGGTTACAAATTGTAAACCAGATGAAAGTCTATGTGAAAATTGGAGACTGAGATAGAAGGGTCCAAATAATGACCTTGGTGTGAAAAAACAATCAGCAGAATCACTGATCCATAAAGCATGCTGCCAGGTAGCCTAAAGGAGGTCTTTGAAAAGAGAATATTGACACAGAATAAGGAAGTACAGAATTACAGAAGCAATTGGGAAAAAGCCATTTTGAGAAGTTTTGAATTGGTTTTTGTTTTGCTTTCCAAGACATCTTAATGAAAGTTCTGGAAATGCGTTCTGCAATTATTCTTCTAAAGTCTAAAGGAAATATGTTGGATAAGTGCTGAATGAAAAAGGAGTTTTGTCTATGAGATATTACTATAGACAGCAGAAATAAAAAAAAATATTGTTATATATTATCATATTTTATATCAAAGTATATACAGTAAAATCAACAATTTATTTCTTCTTGTGTCAATGACATATTAACAAACACAGCATTTTTTATTTTGGAGAAATTATTAATGGTCAATTTCTTTCAAGATTTAAAAATGCATTAACTTTTAGTGGTATTAATTACCTAAGAATTGTTTTAAATACATATTAATTTCAAAGGAGTGGCAAAGTGGCAGTAGATTGAAAAACACATGTAGCTGCATTTTGCACTTTTCCATGAAAAGGAAATATTAAATTAATGTTGTACCCTTGTAATTCCAGTACCAGTAATGCACACTTTCAATGAGTTTGCAATAACGTTGAAATTCCTGTCAGGAGTAATTTTCATTTTTCATGATAAAAGTAAAACTTCAGAAGAAAAGGTGTCCCAAATGATTTCGGAATCAGATATATATGATTTATAAGGCAGTAGAGAAATAAGATGTTCCAAGATCTAGAAGTTTGAATTGATTTAAAAGTAAGACGACCTCATTTTTAGTTAATTTCTCTCATCATGATTTCAGTTTTAGGCAGTATTAATATCCCTCCACCATATGAGCGATAAGAAAGACTGACTTGATTATAGTAAGGCATTATAATTTAAGATAAAATATTGACATTATTCAAAAAAGCAATTTTGAACAAGGAGTAGGAATATGTAAGTAGGAAATACATATATGAAGATACAAAGTATAAACTAGTTTTAATTTCAGACAAATGGAAGAGTAAGGTTTGTGGATTTTAAAACACTTGTTTCTTGTTTTTTTTTTTAGTTTTTATTGTGATTTGGATGAGGTTTACAAAGCAAATTCATTTTCCATACAAAAGTTGACACAAACTTTGACTCATGTCATTAACTACAATTTCACACAATGCAACAGATATCTTCCCTGTTCCTCTACATGGTTACCTCTTCCCTCTGTCTTTCACTCCCATGAACTCCTGCTCTCTGAACTGTCTCTCTCTGCATACACTGCCCTTTTATTCTCTCATGATTGATCTCTCCAAGGAGTGTATCTATCTAATGTAAATATTTAGCTCATATGCTTGTGTTTTGTTTGGCTGGAAGCCACAGGAGTGGGTTCAATTCCACCTGAAAGGAAGCTAGGGGTCATAGTCTCCATCCTTTTTTTTTTTTTTCTTTTCTTTTAATGATTTCGAGTTTTGTTCCACATTATTCTCCCACTCTGTCCAGAATCTCCTACCTAGATCCACCTCAGAGTAGATGACGGTGATAGCCGGGCACTATCTAGTTCTTCTGGTCTCATAGTCATATAAGCTGAGCATCACATCACATCCTTTGGACTAATTGCTTCCATGTGTCTTTGGTTTTCTGCATTCTTTGCTCTGGATGAGGAGAGTACCATCATGGCATCTAGATTCTTGCTCGCAAGCTTTTAAGATCCCAGTCAATATTTGCCAAAGCAGGATGTGGAACGTTGTTTTGTATAGAGTGTTATGCCAGTTGAGCTTGATGTCCCCTGTGACCATGATCCTGTGCCCACAAGTCCAATTACATGCTCCCTCCAAGTAGCTGGCCATGGCCAAGAAGTGACTACAATCTCTTCCCTTGTCTGCTCTACTATATACCTGGAAATTCTTACAGAATACAAATACACTTGAAGAAACATTGTTTGCCAACACTATACATGGTCATGGGCACATTCTTCCCTGCATAGATGTACCTAATCATTCAGCCTGTCCACCCATCTATACACCCATATATCAATGTAAAACATTTTTGATTTTGACATTGGATTCTGTATCTCCATATACATAGTATTAACTTGCTTTTGGAGAAAAAAAATCCATCTTTCTCTCTCTGTGTACATATTCATATATTCTCTCTTTCAATGTAAAATATACACATGTACAAACACAGAAATATATTTATGTACATAAGTATGTTTGTGGATATGTACATGAGTATATAAAACCAAAAAATATATAAAAACAAACTCACTACCTTCGAGGTGATTCAACTCATAATGACCCCTCCTTGGGTTTCTGAGGCAGTATCTCTATGGAAATAGATTGCTTAATCTTCCTTCTGAGTAGTGGCTGGTGGGTTTGAACCACCAGCCTTCTGGTTAACAATCAAATGCCTTAAGCTCTATGCCACCAAAGCTCTCACGTGAATATATTGTTGTTGTTGTTGTTATGTGCCGTCAAGTCGGCCCCGACTCATACAAACATATATATATATATATACACACACACACAGTCTTTTTTTTAGTTTAGATAAACATCCAAGCCAAAACAAACCCACTGCTATTCAGTCAATTCTGACTCACAGTGACGCCAATGGGTTTCCAAGGAAGTAAATCTTTAAGGAAGTACCTTATCTCATCTTCCTTCTTTGGAGCAGCTGGTGGGTTGGAAGTACCAACTTTCTGGTTAGCAGTCAAATGCCTGGGAGCTCTGTAGCATAATGCCTAAGGCACTTGACTGATAATAAGAAGGCTGGGGGTTCAAACCCACCAGCCACTCCTCGGAAGGAAGGTTGGGCAATCTACTTCCTAGTGATACTGTCTCAGCAACCCAAGGAGGGTTTGCTATGAGTCGAGTCGGGGGGGGGGGGCGACTCAAAGGCACATAACAACAACAACAGTCAAATGCCTTAGGCACTGAGCCACCAGAGCTCCTTTAGATAAGTATCAAACCAAACCAAACACTGCTGTTGAGTCTGATCTGACTCACAGTGACCCTTCCTTGGGTTTCTGAGACAGTATCACTATGGAAGTAGATTGCCCGACCTTCCTTCTGAGGAGTGGCTGGTGGGATTAAACTGCCAGCTTTCTGGTTAGCAGTCAAATGCCTTTGGCACTACGCCACCAGAGCTCCCTAGGTAAGTCTATATGAGACTTAAAAAATATTTACTTCAAAAAAGTGTAATTAGAATGGGAACAGTGTGGAGTTTATTAACTTTTTATTTACATTTCTTTGTGCTGTTTGACTTGTTAAAATGAATATATATTACTTTTGAGTTCAAAAGAAAATTTGATATATAAATAACTGAGAATTTATATATTTACACTAAGCTGAAAAAAGAAGCTAAATTGTCTGTTTTCTCCATGAACCACTGGAACTTTCACTAAAATGTGTTGTCTCTAGAAGTACTAAAAAGGATCAGATAATGTAGTATTCAATTTCATTTTCACAACATAGAAATGGATTCTTATAAAATTGATATTTGAGCTCCATTTTGAGTGGAAGTCTACTAAGTTATCTAAAGAACATTTTCTCCTATCAGATGTCCGGTTATTAACCTCATTCATTTTCAGTTGTTAAAACTATGGATTTTCAGTTCCCATCCCATACATGAATTAAGAGTTCTGGACATGGTATAACAAAATAAATGTTTTTATTTTAATGAATTTCCCAAGACTGATTCTTAGGTGTGAACAAATGTAGGAGCCATTGGCTTAATAAAATGAAAAGGAAGAATTAGAATGTTCGTGTGTTGTTCACACTGTGAGATAAAAGTTACCAAAATTTTGAAAAAGTTTTGTTGTAAAGGAAGAACAATGAACAGATAAATTTGACTGTATTGGAACATGTTGTTGTTGTTGTTATGTGCCGTCGAGTCGGACCCGACTCATAGAGACCCCTCCTTGGGTTGCCAAGGCAGTATCACTACAGTAGATTGCCCAACTTTCCTTCCGAGGAGTGGCAACATAGAGGATTTTAGTTTGGACAAGGTTAAATGAGTAGATTTTAAAGTTGCTGTCAACTGGGCTCCATCTGGCCATGATTTTGCTGTGCTGAGAGTTACTTCTCTTTCAGCTCAAGGTCAGCATCAATGTAATCTTAAAACATCCAGGAGAGTAAATTTGATTCTGCAGGAGCCTAAGGCTTTTGCTTGTATTTTCTCTGGTTCAGTGTCTGTATCTGTTCCCAAATGCCCATTCAAATAATCATTCACATCATATATTAATAGAAGAATTTACAAGGTTAAACACAAATTTTCCAACAAAAGTGCCTTGAGAAAAAAAGAATCAAATTTATTCTGTAAGCTTTGGATGCATGGAAGTCTTTTCAAATGAGGGGTCAATAGTAACATTGCATTATTTTGTGCTGAATAGTTTTGCAAGGTAGAAATCCACTGCTATCAAGTTGATTCCAACTCATAGTGACTCCATAGGACAGAATGAGGCTTCCCCACAGTGTTGCCAAGGCTGTGAATCTTTATGGAAACAGACTGCCTTGTCTCTCTCCTGCAGAGCAGCTGGGAAGTTGGAAGCACCCATCTTTGGTTAGCAGACCAGTGCTTTAACCACAATGACACCTGAACTGCTTTTGTAAAGTGGAAGGACAACTGAAATAGAGGAGTGACTGAAGGTGGGAGATCATTTAATAATTCCCATAAAATATGATACAGATTTGGACTACTGCTAAATAAGCAGAGAATGGAAAATGTACTTGTGAGACTACTTAGGAAGGGAGGTTTGGAGTATTTGGTGACTGGACAAATACAGAGGGAGATAAATAGAGATGTTAAGAATGTAATTGAATTTAGATTCCAAAGAGAATTATAATGCAATGTTTATTTATTTATTTATTTATTTTTAATAAAAGCTTATTTTAGGAAATACTGACTTTTCTTTTTCACATACTGAGAAGTTCAAGGTGAAAGAATTGTTAAATAAAAATAGGATTGTATAGAGATGTTGTTGTTGCTGTCATGTGCCGTCTAGTCTGACCCAACTCATAGTGACCCCTCCTTGGGTTTCTGAGGTTATATCACTATGGAAGTACATAGCCCAACCTTCCTTCCGAGGAGTGGCTGGTGGGTTTGAATGGCCAGCCTTCTAGTATAGAGACAGGATTGTTTAAAAGTTTATTAGATGCTTGAGACAATAAAGCCAAGGATACCTGGTTCTCCTGGGCAGTTGCAGAGTGCATCTCTGCTGAAAGTTATCACAAGGCAACCCAGATTCAAGGATAACAACATAGAATCCAACTTTGGATGGGAAGATGTACAAAACTAGTTTAGAGCAATGCTTTAAAACACACATAATATTTGACCTCGATTGTGGAGAACACATTTGTGCTCCCTATGTCTAAGAGGTTATGCTCTTTTGTCTCAAATTTATCTTAAACTCAACCACCATGCTTTGAGTAGCCCAAACTGTATAGAGAAGCAATGTGTTGGTGTTCTGGTTGGCAGTACTAGCTGAGCTCATCCTACAGTCATCTCAGTCTGCATGTGACATGTGAATGAAAAAACCATCTTGGAAACTGAGACCTCATCCAACTGAGTAATTCTTCCTCCCCTAACCATTTAATCTTTCCGACTGTGGTGACTTTCTGAATTTCTGATATACAGAACCTGTGGACTGAGTAAAAATGGGTTGCTTTTGTATATACCAGGAGCTTGGGTAGCACAATGGTTAAAGCATTGGGCTGATCAACAAAAGGTCCATGGTTTGAAACTACCAGCCACTCAATGGGAGAAAGATGTGGCAGTCTTTTTTCATAAAGATTCACAGCCATGGAAAACCCAGGGGGCACCTCTAGTCTGACCTGTAGGGTTGACATGAATCAGAATCGCTTCAATGGTGATGGGTATGTTTTGGTTTGGTTTTATACACTAACATTGAGATGCTTTGTTACATAGCAATAGTAACCAGATCCGGAGTTCTGGTGGTGTAGTGCCTAAGGAATTTGACTGCTAACCAAAAGGCTGGAGTTTCAAACCCACCAGTCACTCCTCAGAAGGAAGATTGGGCAATATACTTCCTTGACATACTGTCTGGGAAACCCAATGAGGGGTTGCTATGAGTCCAATGCAAATGGGTTTAATAACTGGATCAGCCGTTCTCAGTAACCTTTGGTCATTCAGATATTCCCAGCGGAGGCCTTAGATAATATGGAACAGACAAAAGCCATGCTTGCTGTTCCCTATTGGAATTCCTGACTCCCCAATGCATAGTGATACCGCCTCAGAAGCCCAAGGAAGGGTCACTACGGGTCAGATCTGACTGGACGGCAGTGCGTTTAGTTTGGAATGCATGAACACTATAAAATATTTTACTTTAACATCATTAAAATGAATGGATTCTTATTCAGCCATAATAACTGAAAATGATAGCTTTTGGAAAATATGATGAAATTTGTGGATTTCTTCCCTGTGTTTCTATTCAAAATATTGCTTGAAAATATGGTAGTTCTCATACTCCTTTGTTCCTCCTGCACTACTAAAAATAGCCTATGGGCAAAATGAACAAACACTATTTTGAACACTATCTGATCTCTCTTTCACATTAAACTACAGAGATAGATACACTCAAAAAAGAAAAAATAAATGTCATCAAGTGAATTCGGCTCAGCAATCCTATGAGTACCTAATATGATGAGTCCTTCCGTGATTCCTATTTAGCATAAAAAAAAATTCTCCTCCTAGAAAACTTATAAACTAGGCACTATTACTATTAGCCCCATTTCACACCAAAGAACCTGAAGCATAAAGAGATTAGGTAATTTTTCCAAGTTTACAGCATGTGTTAGTTACAGAGTAATTGTATAAACTCACAGTCTGAATTGAGTCTTTAGGCTCTTAACCCCTATGTTATAACACTTCTCTACTAAACACAGAGACGATAAATACTTTGACTGAGATTAAACCCTTGGTTACAGATTGTGTTTCAACTAAATTCAAGTTTCTTAACTCAAATTTCCCTGTTTTTTCTTTCGTTCAGTGTCTCAATATATGAATCTAATTAATAATTCTTCTACTTTTCTATGTGAATTGAACAGTAATTAAGTTAATTAAGATGTGTTTTCTAAAAATATAAGGCTGAAAATCGACACATTTTAAAACAAAACGTATGTACATTACTCATAGCAGGATACCAATCAGGTCGTTAAATAAAAGTAAGTTAATTAAGGACATTAAACTGTTTCTAGGCTTTGGTGATCTGACCTAAAAATATACAGCTCTTTCCTGCTCTATTAACTTTGTATTGTGCCCTTGCATACCTTTTCCTTTTAGAAAAAGCTAAAAGATTGCTGGTAGCAGAAAACTGGAATGAGAACAACAGATTTATGCAACCTCAGAATACGGTCTTACTACTAAACATGACTCACATAGTTTACATTATAGATGTTTTAGCAAGAGAGAAGTACTTACTTATCGTGAGCAAAGAGTGATTTTTTTTTTCTTTAATAGGAGGAATGCATGTGAACTTTGAAATGACAGAAAGAAAACAACTGTGCCAGCTGAATCAACTGATTCACATTCTGTTAATAGGACAGCTGTTCATCTTAATAAACTGTCATATCCTCTTCACTATGCTGCATTCACCAACAGGTATATTCCCACATTGTCATTACCACAGTTCCCTTGGAAATGTGCTATCCCTTCTGCATCAGCCTTTTACATTTGAATTAACAGTAGTTGCTATGTATGATAATACATATTTGATTTGACCCATTCTTTTTCAAACATCTTTAGTTTCAATCTCAATTCTGTTATTTGTGGTTCTGTTAATATTAATCATGGAGATAAAACCTTTGGAAAAAAACACAAAACTCTTCTGTTTTCTTTTTTTAAAATGTTTGTTGTCATTCTTCCACTCAGTTTATTTATTTATTTAATATTAATATAGATATATATCTTCAGTGTAATCAAGATCTCTATGTGGTACCATTGAGTTGCACTGGACTACTAAGCCAAAGCCTGGTGTTTTTAATCCACCAAGTTATACCACAGAAGAAAGACCTGGCTTTCTGCTTCCATTATGATTACAGACAAGAGTTGGAATTGATTCAACAGCAATGGGTTGAGTTTGGGTTTTCAGTATAATCAATTCTTTATAAACTTTGAACCAAGTTCTACCACTTTGTCATTAAATTATTCCTTTTGATAGTTTGTTCTGTAAGTGGATACAATATTGTTCATTCCTTGTTTCCTTGTCTATGTTGTTGTTAGGTACAGTTAATTCTGACTCATAGTGACCCTACGTACAACAGAACAAAACAGTACCCTGTCCTGCACCATCCTCACAATCCTTGCTATGCTTGAGCCCATTACTGCAGCTACTGTATCAATCCATCTCACTTAGGTTCATATCCTTTTTCTCTGATCCTCCACTTTACCAAGCATGATATCCTTCTCCAAGGAATGGGCCCTTCTGACCACGTGACCAAAGTAAGTGAGATGTCATCTGGCCACTGTCACTTCTAAAGATCATTTTGGCTTCATTTCTTCCAGGATAGATTTGCTCATTCAGTTGGCAGTCTATGATATTTTCAATATTCCTCACCAACTCCACAATTCACAGGCATCAACGGTTTCTTTGGCCTTCCTTATTCATTGTCCAGCTTTTACATGCATATGAGGCAATTGAAAACACCATGGCTTAGGTTGTTGTTGTTGTTGTTGTTGTTATGTGCCTTCAAGTCAAACCCGACTCATAGTGACCCCTCCTTGGGTTTCCAAGGCAGTATCACTACGGAAATAGGATTGCCCAACCTTCCTTCTGAGGAGTGGCTGGTGGGTATGAACCGCCAGCCTTCTGGTTAGCAGGCAAGTGTCTTAGGCACACCTTAGTCTTTAAAGTGAAATCTTTGCTCTTCAACACTTTAAACTGGTCTTTTGCACCAGATATGCCTAGTGCAATATGACATCTGATTTATTGACTGCTGCTTCCCGGAGGTTTGATTGTAGATCTAAGCAAAATGAAAACATTGACAACTTCAATACTTTCTCTATTTATCATGGTATTGCTTACTGGTCCAATTTTGAGGATTTTTGTTTTCTTTATGTTGAGGTATAATCCATCCTGAAGACTGTTTTGTCTTTGATCTTCATTAGTAAGTGCTTCAAATCCTCTTCACTTTCAGCAAGCAACGTTGTGTTATTTGCATATCACAGGTTGTTAATGAGTCTTCCTCCAAACCTGATGTTGTGTCCCAATTTATATAGTCTAGATTCTTGGATTATTTGTTCAGCATATAAATTGAATAAGTATAGTGAAAGAATACAGCCCTGATGCATGCCCTTCCTTATTTTAAACCATGCAGTATTCCCTTGTTCTGTTTGAATGACAGAGTCTTCGTCTTTGTACAGGTTCCTCATGCACACAATTAAGTGTTCTGCAATTCTCATTCTTCTCATTGTTATCCTTAATTTGCTATGATCCAAAGAGTTGAATGTCTTTGCATAGTCAATAAATTCCAGGTAAATATCCTGGTATTCTTTGCTTTCAGACAACATCCATCAGACATCAGCAATGTAATCCTTCTGACATCAGCAATGATATCCCTCTTCTGAATTTGTGGAAGTTTTCTGGCAATATACTGCAGCAACCATTTTTCAATTACCTTCAGCAAAATTTTGCTTGCATGTGATATTAATGATACTGTTCAATATTTTCCACATTCTGCTGGATCATCTTTCTTTGGAATGAGCATACATATGAATCTCTTTCTGTAGGTTGGCCAGAGAGCTGTCTTCCAAATTTCCTGGCATAGATGCCTGAACGCCTTCAGATCTGCATCTTTTTTGCTGAAACATCTCAATTTGTGTTCTGTCAATCACTGGAGTCTTGTTTTTTGCCAATTCCTTCAGTGCAGCTTACACTTCTTCCTTCAATACCATTGGTTCTTGGTCATATGCTATCTCCATAAATGTTTGAACATCAATCAATACTTTTTGAACAGTGACTCTGTATTCCTTCCATCTTCTTGTGTTGTTACCTGCATCATTCAATATTTTGCCCATAGAATCCTTCCATATTGCAACATGTGGCTTAAATTTTTTCTTCAGTTCTTTCAGCTTGAGAAATGTTGAGCATGTTCTTCTCTCCTGGTTTTCTAACACAAGGTGTTTGCACTTTTTATCATAATAATTTGCTTTGTCTTCTCCATTTGAAATATTGTGTTAAGTTCTTTCTTCTATTTCAGCAATTTTTCCTTTCATTTCAGCTACACACTGGTCAAGAGCAAGTTTCAATGTCTCTTTTGACACCCATTGTGGTGTCTTCTTCCTGTCTTGTCTTTTTTTTTTTTTTTTT
>NW_006921815.1:4898933-4905984 GCF_000298275.1 Orycteropus afer afer
GAGTTCCTGTGGGCCCAGAAGGTAGGTGGGAGTGGGAATGACCACACCTCCGTTCACCAAGCAGGTATAGGGTTTAGTAACAAGAAGAATGTCGTACCTTTTCAGTCTTGCAGGCCCTGAGTGTCCTTGGGGTTGCTGGAAAGCAGAGCATGTTCTTAAGCCCCAGAAATCTGCCCGAGCCCTGCCTCTTTAAATATTCAAAATAGTCAAGCCTGTTTTTAAACCTTCAAAATGGCAGTGCCATCTAGCCTGGCAAAAGTCCACAGCTCAACCCACCTTTCTCTTCACCTTCTCCGTTTGTTCCCCAGCCACCTTGCACAGTCTGTGCAGTCCCTGGCTAGCCGGGTGATTTTTAAGTTAATTCTTAGGTCCTACCACCAGTCAGGAATCTCTGAGCCGCCTGTACTGTCAGGGTCACTCCGTTTGTTGTCAGACCACAGCTCCACATGTCTCCTTTTTTTGGTATTTTCACGCCAATTCTTCTGCTAATTGGGATTTAGTCCAATTCTGTATCCTTCCCTTCAATGCTCAGGGGTCCAAGATTATCTTCTGTGTCTGTGTTAATTGGTTTCCCTTTTCTTTGTTGAAGAGGGTCTGTGCAATCCTTCTGCCTAGTCCGCCATCTTGCCAGAACTCCCCTGTCTTGTCTTTTTAATGACCTTTTCCTTTCTTCACGTATGATGTTCTTGATGTCATCCCACAACTTGTCTTCTGTCACTGATTTTCAATGCATCAAAAGGATTCATCAGATAGATTCAGATGGGATATACTCAAGGTCATATTTTGGCTTTCATGGACTTGTTTTAATTTTCTTCAGCTTCTACTTGAGCATGCATGTGAGCAGTTGATGGTCTGTTCCACAGTCAGCTCCTGGACTTATTTTGGCTGATGATTTTGAACTTCTCCATTGCCTCTTTCCACAGATGTAGTCCATTTGATTTCCATTTATTCCATCTAGTGATGTCCATGTCTGTAGTCACCATTTATGTTGCTGAAAAAGGTATTTGCAATGAATAGGTCCTTGGTCTTCATGTCTTTCATGCTGTCTCTAGCATCATTTCTATCACCAAAACTATATTTTCTAAATTCCAAAAAATTATTTTTTCCAACTTTCACATTCCAATCATCAGCAATAATTAATATATGTTGATTGCATGTTCTCCCAATTTCAGGCTGCAGAATTTGTTAAATATCTTCCATTCCTTCATCTTTGGCTTTGGTAGTTGGTGATAAATTTGAATACCAGTAGTATTACCTGGTCTTTCTTGTAAGCTTTTGGATATTAACCTATCACTGACAACATCATACTTCAGGATACATCTCCAACTGTACTTTTTGATGATAAATTTGATGCCATTCTTTTTCAATTTGTCATTCCCAAAATAGCAGACCATGTGTTTGTCTGAGTCAGAATAACCAATACCAGTCCATTTTAACTCACCAATGCCTAGGATATGGATCTTTAAGCATTCAATTTCATTTTTGACAACTTCCAATTTTCCTAGATTCACACTTCACACATTGCACATTCCAATTATTAATGAGTATTTACAGCTATTTCTTACCATTTTGTGTTGTGCCCCATCAGCAAATGAAGGTTCAGAAAGCTTTAGTCTATATGCATCATTATGGTTGACTCTACTTTGAGGAGGCAGTTCTTCTCCAGCTGTCTTTTGAGGACTTTCCAACCTGAGGGGTTCATCTTCCTGCAGTATATCAAACAATATTTCACAGCTTTTCATAAAATTTTCCAGTAATATATCAGATAGTGTTTCACTGCTATTTATAAAGTTTTCAGTGGCCAATTTTCTCAGAAGTGGATGGTTCCATCCTTCTTCCTAGTCTGCCTTAGTCTGGAAGGTCTGCTGAAACCTCTCCACCATAGGTGACCCTGTTGTTCTTCGAAACACCAGTGGCAAAGACTCTAGCCTTATACAACGTGCAAGCTCCCATTGTATGACAAACAGACAGATGAGTGGTCTTTATCTATAGGAGGTAATAAAGAAACTTATTTCTCACTGCTTTTTCAATTGTACCTTAGGTTCAAAAAATTATTCCATTATCAGTCAAACCACAAAGATGTCATGTTCAAGAAAATTGGCATTACCAATTTTCCAAATCTGTTTTTTAGTTAGTTTTGAAGTCTTTTCACACTCTAGATTTTAGGTTTAATCTCTTCTTCCTTTATATTAAATTGGTTTTAGCACTCCAAACTGTATTTTAAGAATTTTCTCTAATCTAATCTGTACGTTTACAATCTAGGTAGTATGCATTTCCCTTTAACTACCACTGTTAAAGGTTTCCATCTCTTTTTTATTTTCTCATTTTTTTTCCTGCTTTTCTTATGTTGACTTCTGTTTTATATCATTTATTTTTGGATTTATCATAACTCAAACATTCTATTTTTATATGTTGTAATATATGCGTGTATTACATTTAATTTTCTTTAATTAAAATACTCATTTTAAGTTTTGTCTATATAGGAATGAATCCAGAGTGAATGCTCCCTTATAAACTTTAGATTAAGCAGATCTTAATTTTAACATATTTCTTCTTATGAGCAAGTGTACATGTTAGATGTGGTAATATGTCTTACACTGAGATTTTCTGCCTTTTACATAAAGCCTTTAAAGTTCACATACCCAGTTCAGCTCATGTCAAAGACCTTCATCCTTTATACAATTGCAATATTGAATTACTTATTATTCCCAAAATATTACTATAGACATACAATTACACCTTAGAATTACAATTATTTGCATTGAAGACAGTGACTGTGTTTTTTCCATTGATGTTTTCCCAATGACTGACAGTATGCTGGCACGGCACATAGTAGCTACTCAATATGCATTTCTTGAAAAAATGAATAAACAACTTGTCTTTCACAGTCTTCTTGTATCTGAGATTGTTGTTGTTGTTAGGTGCTACTGAGTTGATCCAACTCATAGAGATCCTATGTACAACAAGATGAAACACAGCAGCCCTGAGCCATTCTTAAAATCGTTACTATGTTTGAGCCCATTGTTGTACCACTTTTTCATTCGTATCACTGAAAGTCTTCATTTTTGATGACCATCTACTTTGCCAAGCATGATGTCCTACTCTAAGGATTCAGATAGCTCCCTTGATAAAATGTCTAAAGTATATGAGATGAAGTCTCACCATCCTTACTTCTAAAGGGCATTCTAGTTGTACTTTTTCTAAGATAAGTTTGTATTTTCTTCTGACAGCCCATGGTATAGTCAAAAATCTTAAGCAAGAAACACTTAATTCAAAGCCAGCAATTACTTTTTAGTCTTCTTTATTCACTGTCCAAATTTTGCATGCGTATGAGATGGTTGAAAATGCCATGTCTTACGTAAGATACACATTAGTTCTCAAAGTGACATCTTTACATTTTCACACTTTAACAGTCTTTTGCAGCAGATTTTCCAAATGCAATTCATCTTTTGATTTATTGACTGTTGCTTACATGCATAATGTTTGTGGATCCAATCGTACTGGGATAATTCTATCAAATCTTTCTTTACTATCTTCATGTTTTCTCCTAAGCATGAGCCATTTACTCACTGCATTGTATCTTATTTATTCCACAGTGTTTGAGAACTCTAGCTTAACAATATGATTTGAGTTGCCCAAATGAAGAAGTTAGCCCTACAGGACAAGTTTACTAACTCTTACTGTTTTAGGAACTTTACAGCAGTATTTTAGAATAGTATTATAACAACAATATTTTAATATTAATACTTTTGAATTCTGAATAGGTGTTGATTTTTTACCATGAAAAAGTTTTCAGAAATGAAAAAAGATGACTTCACAATCCTTGTTGATAAAACAAGTTTGAGCTATTTTACTTAGCAATTTTAATGAAATAAATGTAGCACAAAGTCTGTTGAAATATTCTTGATTAAAGTGTTGTTTGTTGTAGTGGGAATAATTATCACTGTTGAGCAGACATAAAAATATCTCACAATAGTAAAACATCGAAAAAGGAAACGCAAATTAGAAAAACAAAATTGTTGAAACATTGTTGAAGGGACTTGAAATGTAGATCTGTTTTTTAGATATTGTAATACAATATATGGACAATGAATAAGGAATACTGAAAAAAAATAGATGCTTTTGGTTTGTGGTGTTGCTGTAGAATGCTGAAAGTACCGTGGACTGCTAGAAGAACTAACAAATCTGTCCTGGAAGAATTATAGCTGGAATGCTTCTTGGAAGGGAGATTGGCCAGACTTCATCTCACCTACTTGGTCATGTTGTCAGAAGAGACCATTCCCTGGAGAAGGATATAATGCTTGGTAAAGTAAAGTATCAATGAAAAAGGGGAAGGCCCTCAATGAGATGGATTGACAGGGTGGCTTAAACAGTGGACTCAGGTGTAGCAAGGATTGTAAGGCTGGCACAGGACTGGACAGTGTTTCCTTCTGCTGTACATAGGGTCACCATGAGTCGAAGGTGGCTCAATGGCACCTAACAACAAAAATACAATTTATAATGAAATGAATTTATTGGGTCCCTAATTTTTTGGTTTCTGATTTTGCATTAACTCCCATTGGTAACTTTTGAGTGTCAGCCTCTGAGTTTTCAGAGTTTCACCTTCCAGCTTTCTTTGTTTGCCTTTAGCTCGTTAGTATAATGGCCTCCTTTTCTCTCCAAAAATCTTCTCTCAAAATTAGACTCAGGAGAATGAAACATAACTTATATAATGAAGCATTTGAGCATTAGTTATGTAAACTTACACAATTCTTGACTTGTAAATATAATCTCCATCCTCATTTTTCTAATATTTATATCATCTATTTAGCTTTATGATAAATGCCACCTGTGGTGATTAATGTTATGTGTCAACTTGGCTAGGCTATGATTCTCAAGTCTTTTGGCACACACCATGTAATCAGCTACCATTTTGTGATTTAATGTGAGCATCCAATCAGTTGGAAAAGGAGTTTTCTTGAGGGCATAGTCTGCCTCTATCCAAATAAATGGATATTCTGCCAAAGCTTACTTTCTTTGAATCCTGTTTTCCTGGTTGCTTTGTCTCCATTTTTTTGGGGTCTTAAAACACTTTCAGCCTGATGCTTGACTTGAAGAATTTGAATTAGTCAGCCCCTGCATGACATGGACCACATGAACAAGTTGTTGCTATGTGCCGTCGGGTTGGCCCCAACTCATAGCAACCCCTCCTTGGGTTTCCGAGGCAATGTCACTACTGAAGTAGATCGCCCCATCTTCCTTCCCAGGAGTGGCTCGGAAGGTTTGAACCACCAGCCTTCTGGTTAGCAGTCAAGTGCCTTAGGCACCTGCCAGAACCTTCAGTCTGCTGCCTCACCCACAGATTTGGAACCTGCCATCCTCCACAAATTTGAACCATTTCCTTATAATTGTGTCAGCTATTTTCTTGAAATAAATATCTCTCTGGACAGCCAGCCCCCCTGGGCTATGAATGACATCCTTTCCTAACTATGTTTCTTGTTGAATTTTTTGATGGGTCAGCACAGGTACATACATTTCTTATTTAACCTTAATTTAGTGCAAGAAGAGATTTGAAGCCTTTTTATTGATTTAACAGCTGAATGTTCAGCAAGTAAAAGAGATTGTGATGAAGAATTGTGAGAGCATATTTATATAACATTAAAGGGCAAATTAGAGTTGTAGGTAAATTGGACATTTGAAACCCAGGGAATACCTATA
This sequence comes from Orycteropus afer afer, assembly GCF_000298275.1. Lineage (NCBI taxonomy): Eukaryota > Metazoa > Chordata > Mammalia > Tubulidentata > Orycteropodidae > Orycteropus > Orycteropus afer. The sequence goes on from NW_006921815.1 coordinate 4,904,631, forward strand.
TATGTCTACGTAACATTCACTGGTTTTACTACTCTAGAGAACGCAGACTACAACACTTCCTCTAACTTAGGGCACAGTTTATTAATACTTTATTAAGATGTGTGTGTATGTATAGAATAGTCTCCTTGGTTTTACATAAAATAAACTAGTAAGAAAAGTTAAATATTCTTTATAAATTTTATGCATTCCTATTTATTTAAATATCCAGTAAATAATTGCTATGTCAACTTTTAAACTATATCAGAAACACATAGTGTTTATCTTAAAGAAAAATATGAGCATTCTGGCTATATATGGAATGATTTTTCTAGGAGAAAGTCTAAATGCATAGATTCATAGTAAAAATGCAGTAACGTTTTTCCCTTATAATCTTGCAGGTAGGGTCAGAATCTCAAGTTCTCATTCTCTTATATTTAATCATTAATTTTTGCTTTCATTCAATTCAAAGATACTGCTTTAAATCTTTCCCAAACACTTTTCCTACTAGGAAGGGCATCCTACTAGGTTTTCCTATCCTTACCAGACAAACTTGCTTTACTATTCTGAAAAAAATTAAGGCCATCTCTTAAAAAGTTTCTGTTTTCTTCTTTGTTATACCTGCCTCAAGGGAGCCATACCTCCTTCTCTGTACTTCATTATGTTTCCTTGAATCTTCTTCACAATCTGGATCTTTATTTTATCTTCAAATTCTCACTCTTCCTTCCCCATTCAAATAAACATATACTTTTTAAGGAATCAATAATGAACAAAGCAAAAAACAAAAATACTTTCATTTATACCTTCTGTACAAATTGAATACTATTTTCCATTAATGTCAAATTTTGCACAGAAATGTCTCTTTAGATCCTCTTCTTTCTTTTCTCCTTTCTTGATTCCATACAGTTTCCTTTCTTCTCATTTGTACTTCTGAAGTAATATATATATATATATAATGCTTAGTATGTTCTGGATACTGTGCTACATACTGGGGATCTTGTAAAAAGAAACACCCCCTCTCTTCCAAGTGAAGAGTTGTATGAGGCTGACCAATAAACAATGCACTATAATACAGTGAGATACGTTCTATTAAAAGGTAGATGGGTAATTAATGAAGAAATAACTGTGAATGCAAAGAAGGCTCAAGCTTATTCAAGTCTACATGTAGCAAAGAAAGTTTCTAAGGAAGGTTATTTGTGATTAGAACATAAATGTTCCCAAAGTAAGATAGGTGAGGCTGTGGATAGATAGAAGTGACTTTCTGCAGTGACTAGCACAGAGTTACAGAGTTCTCACACTGTTCCATGGAAGTATTTTAACTGTAGATGACAATGGCTCATAAGGTCAGGAGCTCAAAGTGGTGTCAAATTGCACATAT
>NW_006921815.1:4906084-4915727 GCF_000298275.1 Orycteropus afer afer
ATATATATTCTGTTTCATAATTCTATAGGGTGGTGGGAGAGGATATTTAGATGAAAAGTGACATGATTAGATTTGATATCTAGATAAATGATTTTATCAGCCTTATTAAAAATAGATTCAAGACAAGGTTGGAAATAGGTTGATTCAAGAGTTTACAAATTATTTTAATAACAAAGGTGAAAATGGCATGGATGTGAATGAAGGCTATGGCTGTAGCAATGAAGAGAATTGTAGAAATTTGAGATATTAAAAAGATAAGATGCACTGTCCTTGATGGCTATTTGAGCAAGAAAGTTAAAGAAGAAGCTCTTGAAAACCATGGTTTTCTGACCTGCACTTCTGAGTGAAGGAAGATGCTCTAATTTAGGTAGGTAACATGAAAGGGGAAAATCATACAGCAAACACTTCTGGATACAATTTTATCATTTCTGTGTTGGTTTTCTATTGCTGTGCACCCTATTACCCCAAAATTGGCAGCTTAAGACAATATTCATTTATTATTTCTCAGCTCTGAAGTCAGAAGTCCAGACATGGTTAAGGTTGGGCTTGCAATAAACAGCTATCAGTGTCATCTGATGCTTCAGTTTCCATTTGGGCCTTAGGATTTTCTTCCATGTTCATATTATTGACAGGACTTATTTTCTGAGTTCCCCATTTCGAAGCTAATTCTTGTTGAGCACTCTTAGCCCCTTAAGTTGCCTGCAGTTCCTTGCCACATAATCCCCTAAGGGGTTAATGACATGAAAATTTGGATGTCTACCCAGAAAATCTCCTTATTTTAAATTCAGCTAATTTGGGACCTTAATTACATCTGCAAAATCCCTTCACAATGATTCCTACATGAGTATTTGAATGAATAATTGGGAGACGTTTTATGTACATCAAAGTTAAGACTCTTGGGATTCCATGTTCAAATTCTACCTGTTATATCTTCATTATTCATACTTGCTTTCCAAATGAGTATAGTGACAAGGATTGCCTAAGGAATTTGTTAAAAATACTGATTCCCAGATTTCAACACAGACTTATAGAAATAAGTTTTCCAGACTGAGAATCTGGAAATTTGTTTTACTTTGTTTCTGACTAAGAATCTTTTCATCAGTTTGCTTGACACTGCAAGCATCCCCTATAAGAATTAAATCTGAACTACTAAACTTGGGCCACAAACTCGAAAATTTTGAACTTCTTAATCCAAAATTTGTTTATTAAGGGGATATTTAAAAGTCCACATGCAAAGTTCTGAGGGAGACAGAGATTGCTGGCTTTTTAGCAAACTCTTTTCTCTCCAGTTAGGTAAATGCAATTATGTATTTGTTATTAGTTGATGACAGCAAATTGTTTTGCATTTGTTTCATTTTGGGGAGAGAGTCACCTAGAGATTATACATTCCAGTGGAAATCTTTAAATTATTAGAAATACTTACACAAATATTATGTGTGGAAAAGACATAAAATCTGGGATCTGATTTTAAAAAGTGGTTGAGGACTCAGTAAAGGAAGTTTGACTGAATTTTGCAAATTTTCAAGTTGTGTATCTTGGGGCTTATTACATTACTCACTTTATTTATGTAAATACTTTAAATATTCTAAAATATATATTTTAAAGGATAGTAGTAGGAGCTCTGGTAGCATAGTGTCTAAGGCCTTTGTCTGCTAACCAGAAGGCTGGCGATTCAAACCCATCAGCCACTCCACAGAAGGAAGGTTGGGCAATCTACTTCCATAGTGACACCACTTCAGAAACCCAAGGAAGGGTCTGGCTATATACATGTCCTGGGGGAAGTGCTGTATATCTAAATATATTAACCAAATAAATAAATAAGTCCACTACCATTGAATCTAATCTGATTCATGACTACCCACTATGGGTCTCCAAGCCTTAAATCTTCACAGAAATAGATCACCTCATTGTCCTTCTGTGGAGAAGGTGATGGATTTGAACCTCTGATCTTCTGGTTAGCACTCAAATGTCACACCCACTACATCACCAGAACACTTTTTGTTTTGATATATTTTATAACTTATAAGGAGCTTTCGTAGTGTAATGCCTAAGGCATTTGACTGCTAACCAGAAGGCTGGCAGTTCAAACCCACTAGCCACTCCTCAGAAGGAAGATGGGGCAATCGATATCCATAGAGATCCTGCTTCAGGAACCCAAGGAGGTGTCTCGATGAGTCAGACTCAACTCAGTGAGAGTGAGTTTGAATTTTTATAATCTAGTATTTATTTCATCAGGATCATTTTGAATTAATCCCTAATATTTTACAGAATTTTTTCTAGTGCTTAGTTTCATTTCTTTCATTTTAGAAAGAAATATACAATAAATCCCCATCATATCATCATATTTGGTGTGTTTTTTGTTAGATGCTGTTGAGTCAGCTTGCTTACAGCAATCTTATGTTTAGCAAAACAAAATGTTGCCCAGTCATCTACCATCCTCACAATTATAGGTATATTTGAGCCTAATGTTGCACCCACTATGTCAAGTCATATTTTTCTCTGACCCTCTATATTACCAAAGAAGGAGCCCTTCTCCAAGAATTTGTGCCTGTCCAAAATAAGTGAGAAAAATTCTCACCATGTTTGCTTCTAAGTAGCATTCTGCCTGTGCTTTCTCCAAGGCAGATTTGTTCATTCTTCTGGCAGTCCATTGTATATTCAATGTTCTTCACCGATAATTCAAATATGCTTCACAATAATTCAAATATGTTAATTCTTCTTTGGTCTTCATTTTTCATCATACAGCTTTCACATGCATATGAGGCAATTGAAAGAATCAAGGCTTGGGTTGTTGTTGTTAGATGCCATCAAGTCATCTCTGACTCATAGCGACCCTATGCACAGCAGGAAGAAATACCACCTGGTCCCATGCCAGCTCTGCAATCCCCCTATACTGAGCCCATAGTTGTAGCTGCTGTGTCAATCCATCTCATTGAGGGCCTTCCCCTCTTTCATGGATCCTCCACCATACCGAGCATGACTTCTTTCTCCAGGGAATCATCCCTTCTGATAACACGACCAAAGTAGGTGAGACAAAATCTAGCCATTCTCGCTTCCAAGGAGCATTCCAGCTGCACTTCCTCCAGGACAGATTTGTTAGTTCTTTTAGCAGTCCATGGTACTTTCAGCATTCTTCACCAGCAGCACATCTCAAAAGCATCACTTCTTCTTTGGTCTTCCTTATTCATTGTCCAGCTCTCACATAACTATGGGGCGATTGAAAATATCATGGCTTGTGTCAGGTGCACCTTAGTCCACAAGGAGCTATCTTTGCTCCTCAGCACTTGAAAGAGGTCCTTTGCAGCTGACTTGCCCAGTGTTATTTGTCATCTGATGTCCTGACTGCTGCTTCCAATGACATCAATTGTGGAACCAAGCAATGTGAACTCTTGGACAACTTTAAACTTCTTTCCATTTATCATGATGCTGCTTATAGGTTCAGTTGTGAGAATTTTTGTTTTCTTTATATTGAGATATAATCCGTACTGCAGACTGTATTCTTCATTCTTCATCAGTAAGTGCTTCAAGTCATCCTCACTTTCAGCAAGCAAAGTTGTGTCATCAGTGTATCTCAAGTTGTCAATGATTCTTCCTCCAATATTGTTGCCACATTCTTCTTCATATAGTCCAGCTTCTCAGATTATTTGCTCAGCATATAGATTGAATAAGTATGGTGAAAGGATACAACTTTGACACAGTCCAGTCCCTTCTTGATTTTAAACCATACAGTGTCCCCTTGTTCTCTTCCAACTACAGCCTCCTGCTCTATATACAAGTCCATCATGAGTACAATTAAGTGTTCTGGAATTCCCATTCTTCTAAAAGTTATCCACAATTTGTTATGATCCACACAATCAAATGCTTTTGCATAGTCAATAAAACACAAGTAAACATCTTTCTGGTATTCTTTGTTTTGAGCCAAGATCCATCTCACATCCCCAATGATATCCTTTGTTTCACATACTCTTCTGAATCCAGCTTGAGCCTCTGGAAGTTCTCTGTCAATGTACTGCTGCAACCATCTTTGAATTGTCTTCAGTAAGATTTTACTTGTGTGTGATATTAATTATATTGTTCAATAATTTCCACATTCTGTGTGATCACCTTTCTTTGGAGTGGGTACAAATACGGAACTCTTTCAGTCATTTGGCCAGGTAGCTGTCTTCCAAATCTCTTGCCATAACTGTGTGAGTGCCTCTAGTGGGGCATCCATGTGTTGAGACATCTCAATTGGTTTTCCGTTAATTCCTGAAGCCTTGTTCTTTGCCAATTCCTTCAGTGCAGCTTTGACTTCTTTCTTCAGTACCATTGGTTTGGGGCACACTAATCTGCAAAATGAGATCTTTGCTTTTGAAAACTTTAAAGAAGTCTTTTGCAGCAGATTTCCCCTATGTGATCCATCATTTGATTTCTTGACCACTGTTTCTACGGGCATTGATTGTGGATCCAAGTAAAATTAAATGCTTGGCAATTTCAATATTGTCATTTGTCATGATGTTGCTTACTGGTCCAGTAGTGAGGATTTTTGTTTTCTTTATGTTGAATATAATCCATACTGGAGGCTCTTTTATCTTTATCCTTAGTGTTTCAAGTCTTGTTAACTATCAGCAAGCAAGTTTGTGTATCTACATATTGCAGGTCGTTAATGAATCTTCTAATCTTGATGCCACATTCTTCTTTATATGGTTCACCTTCTCAGATTGTTTGCTCAGTATTCAGGTTGAATAAGCATGGTGAAAGGACACAACCTTTACTCAAACCTTTCTTGTTTTTCAACCATGGAGTCCCCTTGTTCTGTTCAAATTACTCTCTCTTGGTCTGGGTACAGGTTCTGCATGAACAAAATTAAAAGTTCTGGAATTCCCATCCTTCAAAATGTTATCCATAATTTGTTGTTACCCATATAGTCAAATGCTTTTACCTAGTCAATGAAATACAGGTAAACATATTGCTGGTATTCTGTGCTTTCAGGAAAGATCCATTCATCTGACATTGAGAGTGATAAGCTTTATTCCATGTACTCTTCTGAAACTGGCTTGCATTTCTGGCATATTACTGTTAATGTATTGCTGCAAACAATTTTGAATTATCTTCAACAAAATTTACTTGCATGTACTATTAATGCTATTGTTCAATAATTTCCCCCATTCCATTGGATTCCCTTTCTTAGGAATTTATATTAATATAAAAATATTTCAGTCATGTTTGTTAGAATAGGCTAACAGCTGTAAAAATATGTTGTTGTTATTTGCCGCTGAGTTGGACCTGACTCATAATGACCCCTCCTTGGGTTTCCGAGGCAGTATCACTATGGAAGTAGATTGTCCAATCTTCCTACTGAAGGGTGGCTGGTGGATTTGAATCACCAACCTTCTGGTTAGCAGTCAAGTACCTTAGGCACTATGCTACCGGAGATCCTATATAAATATAATAAAAAGTAAATTTTGAGTAATTTATTTCTATTTCACATATCCATTTAGATAATGTGGTTTAGGCTTACAGATGACTCTTCTCCAATTGTTGAATCAAAGAACAAGGCTTACTTCCTTGAAGCCTCTGACAGCATTGTGAGGTATTGGTCCAGAATACATTGTTAATACCAGGTAACCATATCCAAATTACAGCAGATGAAAACTAAATGAGAATGTCTGTGAGGGAAAGTATTTTTCTTTAATGTCCTTGGATCTGGAATGTGATAAACATTACTTTTTATTGGCAGGAATTTAATCTTAAGACCAAATTTAACTACAACAAAGAGTATAACATATAATGTGTTGCTGTACTCAGAAGAATGAAGGAAAGCAAATGAAGGAGAGTGCCCTATCCACTATTAAACAAACAAACAAGAAGAAGAAAAAAAACGTCACTGCTGTAGAGTTGGACCAACTCATAGTGACCCCTCCTTGGGTTTCTGAAGCCAGAGGTGACAACAGACCAGAGCATCATCCAGGCATCCAGGTAAGGAGAGGGCAGGACCCAAGCCCCATCCTTATCAGCCAGGAAAGCAGGGGAAAGAGGAGCCAGAGTCGACAACAGAGCAGAGTAGAGCAGAAGCCAGACATCCAGGTAAGGAGAGGGAAGGACCCAGGCTCCATGCCCACCAGCCAGGGAAGCAGTGGAAAGAGAAGACAGGAGGATGACAGAGCAGAGCAGCATCAGGGATCCAGGTAAGGAGAGGGCAGAGAGGTTTCTAACAGCTAAGTGGGACAAACTTGTCTGTCAGTTTTTCATACTATTGTGGCTTGTGTGTTAATATGAGGCTTGAGGCTGTGCCAGCAGTGTTTCAAATTCCAGCAAGGTTGCACAGGGTGCACAGGTTTCAACACAGCTTACAGACAGAGACAGACTAGGAAGAAGGAAGAGGCCATCCACTTCTCAAAGAATAGGCCAGGGAAAACCTTATGAATAGCAGAGAAACAGTGTCTGATACATTACTGTGCAACTTTGTGAATAGCCTGGAAACATTATGTGACACAGTGCAGGAGAGAGAACCCCTTAAGTCAGAGGCTTCCTAAACTACTACTAGGAAAGAGCTGCATCATCAGAGTAGGACTAATCTTACTAATATAGATGGAGTAAACCTTTTGAGACTTCCATTTGCTGATGTGGCATGACTCAAATTGAGGAGAAACAGCTGCAAACATCATTAATAATAGGTACATGGAATGTATGAAGTATGAATCTAGGAAAATTAGAAGTTGTCAAAAATGAGATGGAATGCATAAATATTGATATCCTAGGAATTGATGAGCTGAAAGGTACCGGTTTTGGACCTTGTTAATCAGACAAACATATGACCTACTACACTGGGAATGACAATATAAAGAGGAATGGTGTGGCATTCATCATCACAAAGGATGTTGCAAGATCTATCCTGAAGTACAATCCTGCCAGTGATAGCAAAATATTCATATTCCTATAAGGCAGTTCAGTTAATATGATTCTTATTCAAATTTATGCACCAACCACCAAAGCCAAAGGTGAGGAAACTGAAGATTTTTATCAGCTTCTGCAGTCTGAAATTGACCAAACGTGCAATCAAGCTATGTCACTTGTCACTGGTGACTGGAATGCAAAAGTTGGAAACAAAGAAGAATCACTGATAGTTGGAAAATTTGGCCATGGTGACAGAAATAATGCTGGAGATCGTATGATAAAGTTTAGACAGACCAATGACTTATTCATTGCAAATACATTTTTTCAACAACACAAATGGTGGCTATACACATGGACTTTGCCAGATGGAGTACACAGAAATCTGAATGACTACATCTGTGGCAAGAGGCGATGGAAAAGATCAATATCTTCAGCCAAACCTGGACCAGGAGCTGATTGTGGAACAGACCATCAACTGCTCATATGAAAGTTCAACCTGACATTGAAGACAATTAAAATAAGTCCACGAAAGATAAAATACGACCTTGAATATATCCCCCTCCTGAATTTAAAGATCATCTAAAGAATAGATTTGAGGCATTGAACACCAATGACTGAAAACCAGAAGAATTGTGATGACATCAAGAACATCAACCATGAAGATAGCAAGAGGTCATTAAAAATATGAGAAAAGGTGCTCATTTCCGCAGCACATATACTAAAATTGGAACAATACAGAGAAGATTAGCATGGCCCCTGCGCAAGTATGACATGCAAATTTGTAAAGCATTCCATATTAAAAAAAATAAAAAAACAAGAAAAGAAGAAAAGGCCAAAATTGATGTCAGAAGAGACTCTGAAAATTGCCATTGAATGGAGAGTAGCTAAAGAAAATGGAAGAAATTACAATAAAAAAGAGCTGAACAGAAGATTTCAAAGAGCAACTCGAGCAGACAAAGCCAAGTACTATAATGAAATGTGCAAAGGCTTGGAGTTAGAAAACAAAAAGGGAAGAATATGCTCAGCATTTCTCAAGCTGAAAGAACTGAGGAAAAAATTTAAGCCTCGATTTGCAATATTGAAAGATTTTGTGGACAAAATATTGAATGATGCAGGAAACATCAAAAGAAGATGGAAGGAATACAGAACCACTGTATCAAAAAGAACAGGTTGATGTTCATCCATTTCAGGAGGTGGCATATGATCAAGAACCAATGGTACTGAAGGAAGAAGTCGAAGCTGCACTGAAGGAAATGGAGAAGAACAAATCTCCAAGAATTGATGGAATACCCATTGAGCTATTTCAACAAATGGATTCCCCACTAGAGGCATTCACTCAGTTATACCAACAGATTTGGAAGACAGGTACATGACCAACTGACTGGAAGAGATCCATATTTGTACCATTCCAAAGAAAGGTGATCCCACAGAATGTGGAAATTATTGAACAATATCATTAATATCACATACAATAAAATATTACTGAAGACAATTAAACAATGGTTGCAGCAGTATTTTGACAGAGAACTTCCAGAAATGCACACTGGATTCAGAAGAGGACATGGGACAAGGGATATCATTGCTGATGTCAGATGGATCTTGGCTCAAAGCAAAGAATACCAGAAAGATGTTTGTATCTTATTGACTTTGCAAAAACATTTGATTGTGTGGGTCATAACAAATTGTGGATAACATTGAAAAGAATGCGAATTCCAGAACCCTTAATTGTACTCATGAGAAACCTGTACATAGACCAGGAGGCTGTAGTTTGAACAAAAAGGGAATACTGCATCGTTTAAAATCAAGAAGGGAGTGCATCAGGGTTGTTTCATTTCACCATACTTATTCAATCTGTGTGCACAGCAAATAATCCGAGAAGGTGGATTTTATGAGGAGAATGTGGCATCTGGATTGGAAGAAGTCTCATTAACAACCTGCAATATGCTGACGACACAATTTTGCTTGCTGGGAGTGAGGATGACTTGAAGTACTTACTGATGAAGATTGAAGAATACAGTCTGCAGTATGGATTATATCTCTACATAAAGAAACAAAAATTCTCACAACTTGACCTATAAATAGCATTATGATAAATGGAGTAAAGATTGAAATTGTCAAAGAGTTCACATTGCTTGGTTCTACAATCAACACCAATGGAAGCAGCAATCAAGACATCAGATGACAAATAGCACTGGGCAATTCAGCTGCAAGGGACCTCTTTCAAGCTCTGAGGAGCAAAGATGTCTCCTTGAAAACTAAGGTGTGCCAGATACAAGCCAGGATACTTCAATTGCCTCATACATATGTGAGAACTGGACAATGAATAAAAAAGACCAAAGTAGAATTTATGCTTTTGAGATGTGGTGCTGGTGATGAATGCTGAAAATACTATGGACTGCTAAAAGAACTAACAAATCTGTCCTGGAGAAAGTGCAGCACAATGCTCCTTGGAAGTGAGAATGGCCAGGCTCCATCTCATCTACTTTGGTAATGTTGTCAGAAGGGACCATTCCCTGGAGAAGGATGTCATGCTTGGTAAGGTGGAGGGTCAATGAAGGACCGTCAACAACATGGATTGACACAGTGTCTGTGGTGATGGCCTCAAGTGTAGCAGAGATGGTGGAGCTGGCATGGGACTGGACAGTGTTTCATTCTACTGTGCATAGGGTCACTATGAGTCAGAGGCAACTCAACAGAACCTAACAACAACAACTAGATATAGATCATTTCAGGCAATAAAGTTAAAATATTCAAATAAGGAAGCCAG
>NW_006921815.1:4915827-4936280 GCF_000298275.1 Orycteropus afer afer
TATATATATTTGAAAAAGCTGCTATAGGTAAAATTATAAAAGTGGTAGTTTACATTAAGGAAAATTTATGTAAAATACTTTTTTCTCTGGGAAAAACACAAGAAAATTCTCACTTCATGTTTAATAAAGGACGAGGAATAAATGAAACTGAGACACTAGGTAGGAGGACCTGTCAATTTACTTTTGAAAATATTGACCAGTGAAATGCTTATGAATAGCAGCACAACATTATCTGATCTATTGTCAAAATATGAACCTCTAAGTTTGGAAAGTATTCAAAATGCAATTGGGGAAAGGCTGACTCCACAAAGCACAGAGAACTTAATGACATGGATGAAGTAACGTTTTTGCTATATTCATTTGCTGATGTTGCACAACTAAAAATGACCAAAAAAAAAAAAAAAACTGAAAACATCCATTAATTATCAGAAAATGGAATGTATGAAGAAGTATGAACCTAGGAAAATTGGAATTTGTCAGTTATAAAATGTTATGTATAAAGATTGATATCCTAGGTATTAGTAAGCTAAATGGTCTGATATTGGCTATTTTGAATTGGACAAATATATATTCTATGATAGTGGGGATGAAAAATTGAAGAGGAAAGTCTTCACATTCATCATGAAAAAGAACATTTCAAGATCTATCCTGAAGTATAATGCTGTCAGTGATAGGATAATATCCATATGTCTACAAGAAAGTCCAGTTAGTACAATTATATTTGAAATTTATGTACCAAAGACTGATGTCAAGATAAAGAAATTTAAGTTTTTTTTTTTTTTTTTTTTTTTTACCAACATCTGCAGTCTGAAATGGATCAAATACACAATGAAGATGCACTGATAGGTTTATAGTCCAAGCTCAGGTCTCACAGAACTCCAATCACTTCCCAGTTCTCTATCCTTTTATTACACTTCCCTTTCAGCCACCATGGTGCTTAAACCATGCATGCAAAATGAAAGAGTAAGAACATGGGAAGGATATAGATAACACACCGAAAGGCCCAGGTAGTTCTTCACAAATGTCCATCATTGAACTCTACATGCAATATTCAAGGAAAATAAACTTTCATTTAAAGAATTGCAAATCACCATTTCCTAGCATCTGGGGTTGGAGCTGAGCACCATCAGCACCTTCTCCATGAATGGTAGAAGGAGGAGTCTGGGTAAATGACAATATGAGAACAGCTCCAATTCAGACAACTCATCTTCTTCATCAAGCACATGTACGAAAGCATGAACGAATAACTAGGAACTGAAACCTTGGTGGAAAAACTTTAAATATATATATTTTTAAGTTTTAAATATTAGGGCCTCAAGATAGCAGGTTTATACTTAGAAATATTTGAAGAATGCTATTTATAATCCAAAAAAATTAGAAGAGCTCACCTACATTTGACATTATTTGGAAACACACACTTCAAACAGTGATGACTTGGCAAGGACATTTATGACCAGAAAATACTACTGGGTCTCATATCTTCAATGTATAATCATTCTCACTGTACTTGGAGATTTTGTGGTTTGGAGCCATTAAGTAGAATCTTTTAAGATTGGACTTCCTCATTTATTCCATCCTAGCATAAATGTGTTTGGTACCTCAGAGTATATTCACATGGCTTGTGTGTTCACACACACACACATAAACTCACAGACACTACCACAAAAGGAGGAAAAATAAAGATGCACTGATAATTGCTGGTGATTGGAATGCAAAAGAAGGATCAGAAGGTGTAAAATAATGGCCTTGGTGATAGAAAGAACATTGGAGATTGCATGATAGAATTTTGCAACACTATCTCCCTATTCATTATAAATACTTTTCTTTTTTTTTTTTCATAACAATATGAACAGTGACTATATACATGGACCTCACAAGATATATACACAGGAATCAAATCAACTTCATCTATACAAAGACACAATGATAAATTCAATATCATTAATCAGAAAATAACCGGGCGACTTCTGAAGAATGGGCCATCAAATGCTTATATATGAGTTTGAATTAAAGCTGAAAAAAATTATAACAAGTCTCCAAGAACAAAAATGCAAATTTGAGTATATCTCACCTGAATTTGAAGACCATGTCAAGAATATATTTTATTTATTTAACACTAATGATTGAAGACCAGACAAGTTGTGGATTGACATCAAGCACCTCATACATGAAGAAAGCAAAAGGGCATTAAAATGAGAGCAAAGAAGGACGACACCAAAATAGATGTCAGAAGTGACTCTGAAACTTGATCTTGAACATATAGTAGCTAAAGCAAAAGGAACAAATGATGACATAAAAGAGCTGAATAGAAGATTGGAAAGAGAAGCTCAAAAAACAAAGTAAATTCTAATGAAATGTGTAAACAATTGAAGTGAGGGAAAAAAAAAGAAGAATTGATACCTTAGAATTATAATTTTGGAAAAGAATATTGAATATATCATGGAATGCTAGAAGAATCTGTCTTACAAGAAGTACAGCCAGAATGCTGCATGTGCTGTGCAGAATTCTACAAATGTTCCTAAGAAGCAAAATGGTGTGACTTCATCTCATGTACTTTGGCCATGTTATCTGGAGGAAGTAGTCCTTGGGGAAGAATATCATATTGGGTAAAACAGATGGCCAGTGTAAAACACTAAGATTCTCAAATAAGATGGACCAACACAGTAGCTGTAACAATGGAGTCAAACACAACAATGATTGCAAAAATACCACTGGACTGGGAAATGTTTCATTCTGTTGTACACAGGTTCATGATAAATCAGAAGTGACTTGATAAGAACAAAGAACAGAAACAACATTGGATACCTCTTTGTGATTAGAGACCTTGAGTGTGTCATGGACCTAATCTATGCAATTGCACAAGCCCACAGTCACTCATAGTTTGAATGTAGGCATGGAGAACACAGATGTGTATAGTGATCCAGTTAGAATTTTACCAGATAAATTACAAAAGTAAAGTTGTCAATGGAACTAAAGAAATGAACTAGAGATTGCTTGCAGAGAAGGTCATGGAGTCTGTGGGAAAAAAAAAAAAAAACAGGCTGGTAGGTGGATGTTGAGTGAAAACATTGGAGATATGATGTGACTATAGATTGGGAGTAATGGATAGTGGTAGAAAAATCTGGAAAATTATGGTGGCTTCAGAATGAAATAATTCTTGATGATAATATGATTAGAGGTTTATAATACAATCATGAAACATTGGGAATATTCTAATAGAAATTAAAAACAAAACAAGAAACAAAAAGTAACTTATGAATAGAAAAACCAAACTCACTGCCACTGAGTTGATTACAACTCATAGTGACTCCTCCTTGGGTTTCCCAGGCACTATGTCTATGGAAATAGATTGCTCAGTCTTCCTTCTGAGGAATGGCTGGTGGGTTTGAACCACCAGCCTCTGGTTAGCAGTCAAGTGCCTTAGGCACTACACCACTAGAACTCTTAACTTATGAACAGAATTAAAAAAAAAAATTAGTTCAACATTGACTTTGTAATTATTATAGGCAGATAAAGGAAGGCATATTGCTTTCATTTTATACTTTAAGATAATTGTATCACAAATGTGAAGTATTGTGCCCAAGGTCCTGAGGCACACACATGCACACACACAGAGGGTGATAAAAGAATATATATAATCAGTTTTACCTGGATGCACAATAGATGCCAAATTCCAAAGTGAACCTAAAACGATCACACAATGTGCCTCAGGTTTGTTGCTCTGAGTGTAGGCGTTGGAGTTTGGTGTGCAGAACGTTTCAACACGTGTGGAGGAAAGAAATGAAGCAGAACCTGGCAGAAATCAGCTGGCAACACGACTCTGGCCAAACTTCATGCAGTACATTAAGAGCTATATAATAATATGGTGTGTCAAAGTTGTTCTGTGCTGCCTCAAAGTGGCCACATCTTTCTATCTGCATTAGTTTCCTATGATTAGCTGTAACAGAATACTACAAAATAGGTGGTTTATAAGAACAGGAATTTATTGTCTCACAGGTTTAGAGACTACAAATCCAAAGCAAAATGTGGGCTGGTCTATGCTTTCCCTGATGCCTCCAATGAAGGATACTTTTTTTCCCCCTTAAATCTCATCCAGCTTCTGGTAGCCCCAGCTTTTTGGTTTTCAGATACATCTTCACATGATCTTCCCTCCTCTGTTTTTCTGTGTCTTTCTTCCCTTTTTTTAAGGACACGTTTCAAATTGGATTAAATCAACTTTACTGCAGTATGATCTCATGTTAACTGATAACATCTTCAAAGACCTTATTTCCAAACAAGGTCACAATCACAGATAGTAGGGATTAGGATTTCAACATATCTTTTTTGTAGATACAATTTAATCTATAACAATATCTGTGCCATGATAAGTCACTCCTTTTGGTCAAAATGGCTCAGTGCAATAGAAGCAAATCCTGAAAGATAATGATAGCTGGAGGCTGTGTATGCCAGCCAGGGCAATAAGTCTTCTTTGGAACAGGGATCAAGAGGTCGCATCTCCTGATTCACTACACAGGACATGTTGCTCTCAACTTCTCACTGCCATCAAGAGTTCACTGAAGAATTTTGAAAAAGAAGGTACTTTTGGAGAGACTTGTATACAGAATGGGCTTCCAGCAGCCCTTCTGGTAAGAGATTTCCTTCACTTCAATTTTAAGAAAAGGTGTTTCAGTAAGACTGCTCACAGATGTTTCTCCAGGAAGCTGGCAGAAATAGTGAATTACGGTTTTCCTCAGGACTAAAACATGTAAATAATACAAATGCTGCATAAATGTGCTGGCAATTGAGGATGAATAGGTGGCTGTGTTAGGATTGGCCCCATATCCTAGAAATTGTCAGAGCAAAGATGTTTAGAATGTTTTGCCATGGACCAGATAAGAATTGTGAAAATGATGAGCTAGTGTGGGTTGTAATGAAATTACTGAACTGAGGTTATATTTATGACTAAAAGTGTCTAGAGAAATTTTCATTATTGAAAAGTGATCAGAAGAATGAGATCTGTCCTAGTTTTTTTTCACCAAAGAAATAGGGTAGACTTAATCTTGTAAATAAAAGATGAATTAGAAGTGAAGAGAAAGTATGGGGTTGTTTATTGATTATTCTACATGCAATCAACTTGCTTAGCAAAATGATACTCTTGTTGTTGTTGTTGTTATTTGCCGTCGAGTCGGCCCCGACTCATAGCGACCCCTCCTTGGGTTTCCAAGGCAGTATCACTATGGAAGTAGGATTGCCCAACCTTCCTTCCAAGGAGTAGCTGGCGGGTTTGAACCGCCAGCCTTCTGGTTAGCAGTCAAGTGCCTTAGGCACTATGCTACCAGAGCTCCCAACAAAATGATACTTATAGAAAATGTGTTTTTTATACATGATCTTAGGTACAAAAATAGAAGGAGGCAGAAAATAATACAAAGCTTAATGTGTGTAGTATCATTTTCTGTGTAGTATCAGAACTACACTTTTGTGTGTAGTATCATAACAAAATGATACTACACACATTAAACTTTGTATTATTTTCTGCCTCCTTCTATTTTTGTACCTAAGATCATGTATAAAAAACACATTTTCTATAAGTACTAAAGTTAAATTATAGTTTAAATTTATCCTTATTAATTTCTCTTTCTGTATTCTGAGAACTCATTCTACACTTAATGATGTTAAAAAAAAAAAAGAGGTCTTATACAGAGCCTGTACCTTAAAAACTTTGGCAACATCAACATAGTCAGGAATGGTAACTTGCTTGTTAGATAACTTGCTGTAGATAAAACAAAAATATATACTGGTCCCTATATTTATAATAGGAGCTCTGGTAGTGTAGTGCCTAAAGCACTTGACTGCTAACCAGAAGGCTAGTGGTTCAAATCCACCAGCCATTCCTGGGAAGGAAGGTTGGGCAATCTACTTCCGTAGTGATACTGCCTCGGAAACCCAAGGAGGGGTCGCTATGAATCAAGTCCGACTCGACAGCACGTAATAATAGCAACAACAACATATTTACAATAATTCTATAACTTGAATCTATTAACCTATTGCACCACCTAGGGACTCCATTAATAAACAATAGATCTTGATATATAATAATTGTCCAGAGAATGGCTCAGAATAAACTATACAGTATGCTAAAATTTTTACACTGATATGTAAAAAAAAAAAAAAGGAGCATAGCAGCACAATCGTGGCATTTATGACAATACTTCCATTTGAGATAGTGGTTGTCAAGCAAACATAGAAGGTGCATGCTGTTGGGTAAAAATGTGTTACTCTATAGTTTTAGTTTTCTTTCTTTTATGCACTCTTCTGTCTATCAGAACATAGTGGTCCTTTAATCCTTACTAGACTGAATAGGATTACTGTATAATCAGCTACGTACCTCAGTTATAGTTTTAATTTGTAGCATTTTCACTGAAAAGTTACAATATAGTGTAATCTTTCAGAAACTTAAAAAGGAAATTACACTGCACATTGGTTTCTTCACCCATTTATGTATGTTACGACATTTCATAATTAGTGACAGACATTATTGCTGGAAATCGTCACCTTGTGTAAAAATATAAATCAATCATTGAAGTAATCAAATCCTCAGGGAAAAATAGCACTCTAGAGCTGGGAGAATCTTAGCAATTATCTAATCCAGCAATTTTCATACTGGATCTGTATGAATTAAATTCACCCAGTGGTGCCACAAGAAGCAACTTCGAGATTTCATGCTGTCATCTCAGCCACAATGGATTGAATGTTATTGGTTCAGTAGATTGTGATAAGATAATTTAATTAATTAAAAACACATATTGAAATCACAAAATTAAACACATACATTGTGTACATAAAGAAACTGAAGATCAGGGTATAACTCATTGCCCAACTTAGATAAAATAGGAAAATGATTGAAAAGGAAAGATTAGAGTAGTAAGTGTATTTATTAGCTTTGTCTGATTTATTCAAGTGAAGTTTATAATTTGACAAAATATTCCTGTAATTCCTACCTTCTAAATATCTCTGCAATTGATATCCTGTTTTAAAATTTTTATTAACTTTACCTTTTTTTTTTTTTTTTTCTGCTTGATAGTTGCAATGAGCACTGGTGGTGCAGTGTTTAAGAGCTCAGCTGATAACCTGAATGTCAGCCATTGGTATTCAGCAGCCACTCCACAGGAGAAACATGTGCCAGTCTGCTTTTGTAAAGATTACAGACTTGAAAACCTTATGTGGCAGCTCTACTCTGTCCTGTAAGATAGGTATGAGTCAAAATGACTTGACAGCAGCGAGTTTTAGACAATTACAATAGCTTCTTAACTTGTTCTTCCATCTCTAGTCCATATCCCTTACATTAGTTCTGCTGAATTATCTTCATTGATTCCTACTACCTACAGGATAAAGAAGCTCTGGAAGCATAGTGCCTAAGGCACTTGACTGCTAACCCAAAGCTGGTGGTTCAAACCTACCAGCTACTCCTCAAAAGGAAGGTTGGGCAATCTACTTTCATAGTGATACCACCTAGGAAACCCTAGGAGGGGTTGCAATGAGTCAGGTCCAACTCCATGGCATATAACAACAGCAACACAGGATAATGAGCCCTGGTGTTAAAATGGTTAAGAGCTCTGCTGCTAACATAAAGGCTGGTAGTTTGAATCTACTAGCTGGTCCCTGGCAGAAAACAGTTGCTGATCTGCTCCCACATATTACAAAAAATATCAAAATCTACTACACAGCCACTGTAGTTAAAACAGCCAAGTACTGGTAAAATGATAGACATATATACCAAAAGAACAGAATTGAGAACTTAGAAGAAAGTCTATCCACTTATGGAAGCTAATCTTGGACAAAGTTCCAAAACTCATTAAATGGTAAAAGGACAGTTTCTTTAACAAATATTGCTGGCAAAACTAGGTAACCATATACAGAAATAAACTCAAGTTGGATCAAAGACCTGAATATAAAACATACAATTGTAAAATCATCAAAGAAAAAAAATAGGGAAAAACATAGAGATACTAAGACATGGCAGAAATACATTACCAAATATAATTAAAAATACACAAATAGCAGACAGATAGATGATTGGAACTTCCTAAAAATTAGACAATTTTACACATCAAAAGATTTCACCAAAAGAAGGCATACAAATTGGCAAAGAGGAAGTAAAACTATTTGTGGATGACATGATCCTGTACATAGGAAACTCAAGAGACTCAACAAATAAACTACTGAAACTAACTGAGAGGTTCAGCAAAGTGGCAGGATATAAGGTGAACATACAAAAATCACTTTGATTCATCTACACCAACAAAGAGACCTCTGAAAAAGAAATAAGGGAAAAAATACCATTTACAATAGCTACTAAAAAGATAAAATATCTAGGAATAAATCTTACTAGAGACACAAAAGATCTATACAAAGAAAACTATGAAACACTACTACAGGAGACAATAAGGGCACTACATAAATGGAAGAACCTGCCTTGCTCATGGATAGGTAGACTGAATATTGTGAAAATGTCAATACTGCATAAAGCAATCTACACATTTAATGCAATCCCGATACAGATACCAATAAAAATTTTTAAGGATATGGAAAACCAATTACTAACTTCATATGGAAAGGAAAGAGACCTCAGATAAACAGAATACTTAGAAGAAGAAAGAAGTGGGAGCTCTCACGCTCCAGGATCTTAAAAAACCTAGTATACAGCTAAGGTAACAAAAACACCGTGGTATTGGTACAATGATAGACAGACCCATCCATCTATGGACACCCACCTGATCTTTGACAAAGGTCCAAAACACATTAAATGGGGAAGAGATAGCCTCTTTAACATATGGTGCTGGCAAAACTGGATATCCACTTGGAGAAAAATGAAACAAGACCCATAACTCACCCCATACAAAAAAACAAACTCAGGCTGGATCAAAGACTTAAATGTAAAACCCAAAACAATAACATTCATCAAATATAAAATAAGATCAAATTTAGAAACCCTAATTTATGTTGTAAATAGACTATCAAACATATCCCAGCATGCACAGGAGGTAGAAGAAAAGCTAGATGACTGGAACTATTAATAATTAAATTCTTATGAGCATCAAAAGACTTTGTCAAAAGAATAAAAAGATAACCTACAGATTGGAAGAGAATATTTGCCTGTGCCATATCTGACAAAGGACTTATCTCCAAAATCTATAGAAAACTTCAACACCTCAACACTTAAAAGACAAACAACCCAATTCAATAATGGGCAAAAGACTTAAACAGACACTTCACTAAAGATGATATGCTGGCAGCCAACAAAAGTGAGGAATTGCTTGTGATCTTTAGTCATGAGAGAGATGCAAATCAAAACAATGATGAGATATCATCTCACCCCAGCAATAATAGCAAAGTTCAGCTATAAATATCCATTAATAATTGGAACGTGGAATGTGTAATGTATGAAGCTACAAAAATTGAAAATTGTGAACAATGAAATGGACCACAAAAAAATGGATATATTAGGCATTAGTGACCTAAAGTGGACTGCTATTGGCCATTTAGAATCCTACGATCACATGATCTAGTATGCTTGGAATAACAAATTGAAGAGGAGTGGTGTCCTTTCATAGCCAAAAAGAACATTTCAAAATCTACCCTGAAGTACAGGGCTGTCAGTAATAGGATAATCACATACAAGGAGACCAGTCAATATTACTATTGCTCAAATTACTGTCCAACCACTAAATCCAAAAATGGAGAAATTTAAGAGTTTTATCAACTTCTGCAGTCTGAAATTGATCAAATATCCAATCAAGATGCAGTGATAACTACTGATGATTGGAACACAAAAGTTGGAAACAAAGAAGAAGGATCAGTAGTTGGAAAATATGGCAGTGGTGATAAAAACAGTGTCAGAGATCACAGGACAGAATTTTGCAAGACCAATGACTTATTCATTGCAAATGAATTTTTTAAACAGTATAAAGGACAATTATAAATAGGGACCTTGCCAGATGAAGTACATATGAATCAAATTGACTACATTTGTGGAAAGATGTGATCTAGAAACTAAACACCATCAATCAGAACAAAGCCAGAGACTGATAGTGGAATAGATTATTAATTGCTTATCTGCAAGTTCAATTTGAAAGTAAAGAAAATTGAAACAAATCTATAAGAGCCAAAGTACTACCTTGATAATATCTCATTTCAATTTAGAGACCATCTGAAGAACAGATATGACTCATTGAATACCAATGACCAAAGACTAGACAATTGGTGAGACAGCATCAAGGACATCATCCATGAAGAAAGCAAAAAGTCATTAAAAACACAAAGAAGAAAGAAAAGACTAAAATTTATATCAGAAAAGTTTTGGAACTTGGACTTGAAAGGAGAGTAGCTAAACTGAATGGATAAAAAATGATGAAGTAAAAGAACTGAACAGAAGATTTCAAAGGTCGACTGGAGAAAATAAAGCATTACAATGAAATCTGCAAAGAACTGGCTTTACAAAAACAAAAGGGAGGAGCAGTCAGCATATCTCAATCTGAAAGAACTGAAGAAAAAAGTAAAGCCTCAGGTAGTAATATTGAAGAATTTTATGGTCAAAACTTTGAGTAATGTGGGAAGCATCAAACCAATATGAAAGGAACATACAGAATCACTATGCCAAAAAGAATTGGTCAAAGTTCAACCATTTCAGGAGGTAGCATATGACCAAGAACTAGTGGTATTGAAGGAAGAATTCCAAGCTGCACTAGAAGCATTGGCAAAAAAACAAGGCTCCAGGAATTGATGGAATATCAACTGAGATTCTTCAACAAGTGCTTGCTGTTACCAGCACAACAAATGGTCACTTTACAGAGACAGTAAGAGAATGAGAAGAGATAGAAAGAGAGGAGGCTTAGCTAAGGTGTCTCCGTATAAACCCCGGAGCGGAGGGGCAAAGCCACACCGTTATGCCATATGCCTCAAGTGGGAACGGAAGGAACACATCAAGCCTTTTGCTGGAATGTGTCAACTTTATTATGATTATACTCAAACTTATATACAAGTTTAACATGGGAAAAGTGCATGATTCATATGTCATACAATCAATCACAAGTTAATCAATATTAGGAAAAGTACATGTTGGCATATTAAAATTTAAACTAACATTCCTGTTCCCATAATTCAAGTCACCACAACTCAGGTCACCTTAACTTCTTAAATTCTATACTCATTCTTCTATGTAACTATGTTCCCTAGAAACCTATGTTCCCTAGCAACTAGTTTAGATTGGCTTCCGCATATTCTGGGTTCAATCAAAGGTTCACAGAACAATACAAGGGAGAAAATGGCTAATGGTGTACTAAGAAATTGGCTACAGAACTCAATCTCATAAATTTATGTCAAATCTTGCTAAATCATGCTGATTAAATATAATCACTTTCTTCCGGGTATGAGAACCATGGAGATCTGAATGTTTAGCTCAACCTAAGGACAAACTCATTTGTCAACTTGAAGGGAGCCACATTCTTCCCCAAGAAGACTCAACATGCAGATGCTATGTGCATCAATGTACTATGGACTCAACATGCAGACACTGTGCATCAATGTAGATTTATATACAGATGCTGCATATCAATGCTTTTGGAGTCTTATACTGTACAGATGCAATGCATCAATGCTTGGAGTCTATGTTCCTCTAAGTGTTTTCAGACTGAGAAATATTCTGGCTCTCAACAGTGCTCACTTGTCTATGCCAAGAAATTTGAAAGACAGATAGGTACCTGGCCAACTAACTTGGAGAGATCCATATTTTTTACCATCTCAAAGAAAGATAATCCAACAGAATGCAGAAATTATCAAATAATACTATTAATATCATATGCAATAAAATTTTACTAAATAGAATTAAAAAATGTCTGCAAGAGTACATAGATAGGGACCTGCCAGAAATTCAAACCAGATTTAAAACAGGTCTGATGAAGAGGACCATTTCTATTTTCAGATGGATCTTGGTTGAAAGTAGAAAATAACAGAAAAATGTTTATCCGTGCTTATTGACTATGCAAGAACATTTGACTTTATTAACTATGTAAGAACATTTGACTGTGTAGAGGACAGCAAATAATAGATAACATGAAAAATGGGAATTCCAGAACATTTAATTGCATTCATGAGGAACTTGTACATAGACCAAGAGGCAGTTATTTAAACAGAACAAGGGATACTACTTGGTTTAAAATGAGGAAAGGTGTGCATCAGGGTTTTTTCCTTTCACCACACTTATTCAATCTCTATGCTGAGAAAATGATCCAAGAAGCTGGACTATATAAAGAAAAATGCAGCATTAGGATTGGAAGAAGAGTTATTAAAAATCCATGATGTGAAGATGACACAGCCTTGCTTTCTGAGATTGAAGAACACTTGAAGCACTTATTCAAGATCAAAGACTATAGCCATCAATATAGATTACACCTCAATATAAAGAAACAAAACTCCACACAGCTAGACCAATAAGGGATATTGTGATAAACAGAGAAAAGATAGAAGTTGTCAAGGATTACATTTTACTTGGATCCATAATTAAAGCCCAGGGAAGAAGTAGTCAAAAAATCAAATAATATAATGCATCGGGCATATTTACTACAAAAGACTTCTTTAAAGTGTTAAAGAAAAAAGATACAACTTTGAAGATTAAGGTGAACATTGCCCCAGCCTTGGTATTTTCAATTGCCTCATATGCATGCAAAAGCTGAACAATGAATAATGGAGACTGAAGAAGAATTGATGTATTTGAAATATGGTATTGTCAAAGAATATTGAATATACCGTGGAGAGTCAACACAAACAAATCTGTGTTGGTTGAAATACACCCAGAATTCTCCTTAAAAATGAAGATTGTGAGACTGCCTCTCATACTTTGGTCATGTTGCCAGGAGCGATGAGTCCCTAGAGAAAGATATCATGCTGGTAAAGTAGAAGATCCACAAAATAGAGGAAGACCCCCAATGAAATGGATTGACACAGTGGTAAAAACAATGGGCTGAAACATAGTAACGATCTGTTGCACATAACATCACCTAGAGTCAGAACTGACTGGATGGCTCCTAATAACAACAACAGTTCTAATCTGCACATGGAGTAACTGTGAATTAGAACTGACTGGAAGGCAACTAACACCAACAATAAAAAAAAAACTGAAGAAATGCCAGTCTCAGCCATCATCATAGACTTGCATTGATTTGGTCTTGTAACATAACATATTTAATGTAATAAAAGTATTTCCACTACTCATCTGTCAGTTTGTTGTAGTGTGGTGACTTGCATGTTGCTGTGAGGCTGGAGATTATGCCACCAGTATTTCAAATGCCATCGGGTCACCCAGGGTGAACAGGTTTCAGTGGCATTTGCAGAATAAGACAAAGTCTAAAAGTAGAAGGTTCTGTCCAATTCTCAAAGATTGGCCAGTGAAAACCTTATGAATAGCAGTGAAAAACTGTCTGATATATTACTGGAAAATTTTATGAATAGCCCTGAAACATTGTCTGATATAGTATCAGAAGCCAACCAACCCCCTTCGGGTTAGAAAGCCCTCAAAATACAACTGGGGAAGAGCTGCCTTCTCAAAGCAGAGTTGATCTTAATGATGTGGATGGACTAAAGCTTTTGAGGCCGCCATTTGCTGATGTGGCACCACTCAAAATTGGAAGAAACAGCTGCAAACATCCATTAATAATTAAAACATGGAATCTGTGAAGTATGAATCTAGGAAAATTGAATGTTGTCAGAAATGAAATGGAACACATAAAGATAGATATCCTAAGCATTATTGAGCTGAAATAGAGTGGTTTGGGCCATTCTTAATCACACAATCATATGATCTACTATCCTGGAAATGAAAATTGAAGAAGAATGGCATGGTATTCATCATCGCAAAGAATATTTCAAGATCTATCCTGCAGTACAATGCTGTCAGTGATTGGATAATATCCAAATGACTACAAGGAAGACCAATTAATACTATGATTAAGCAAAACTACACACCAACCACTAAAGCCAAAGATGAAGAAATTAAAGATTTTTACCAACATGTGATGACTGAAATTGACCAAATAGGCAATCAAGATGTATTGATGATTATTGGTGATTGGAATCAAAAGTTGGAAACAAATAAGAATCACTGTTAGTTGGAAAATATAGCCTTGGTGATAGAAATGACCCTGGAGATCTCATGGTAGAGTTTTGCAAGACCAGAGTCCTATTCATTGCAAATACTTTTTCTTCAGCAACATAAATGTTGGCTATAGGTGTGTACCTTGCCAGATGGAATACATAGAAATCAGATTCGCTACATCTGTGGAAAGTGGTGACAGAGAAGTTCAATATCTCTGGCCAAAACAAAGTCAGGAGCTGACTGTGTAACACCATCAATTGCTCATAAGCAAATTGAAGCTGAAGCTGTAGAAAATTAAAACAAGTCCACAAGAGTCAAAATATGACCTTGATTATAACCCAACTTTATTTAAAGATCAACTAAAGAACACATTTGACACATTGAACACCACTGACCAAAAACCGGACAAGTTGTGGGAAGACATCAAGACCATTACACATTAAGAAAGCAAAAAAATCATTTAAAAGACAGGAAAGGTTGGTTGAGAGACCACAGGGCACCAGAGGGACAATATTCACATGGAGGGAATGCAGGATACACAGAAGTGCATAACTATAAGGGGCATTTGGGGGTGGGGTTACTGGGCAGGGAGGAGAGAAACTGGGTTAGGGTTGAGGATGGTAAATGGGGAGGGAAACCAAAAGTACATGAAATGTTGAATGTAAAACAAATTCTGCTCTGTAAACTTGCACTTAAAGCACAATTAAATCAATCAAGCAATCAATAAACAAACAAATAAATAAATAGAAGACAGGAAAGGAAGAAAAGACCAAAATGGATGTCAGAAGAGACTTTGAAACTTGCTCATGAGTGGAGAGTAGGTAAAGCAAATGGAAGAAACGTCAAGATAACAGAACTGAACAGATTGCAAAGTGTAGCTCAAGAATACAGCATAAATATCAGACTGAAATGTGTAAAGATGTAGAGTTAGAAAATCAAAATGAATGAACATGCTCCACATTTCTCAAGCTGAAAGAACTGAAGAAAAAATTCAAGCCTTAATTTAGCAATAGTGAAGGATTCTGTGAGCAAAATATTGAATGATGAAGGGCAGCATCAAAGGAAGATGGAGGAATATACAGAGTCACTGTATGAGGAAAAAAAACTGACTCATGTTCAAATATTTCAGGAGGTGGCATGTGATCAAGAACCAGTGGCATTGAAAGAAGAATTTGAAACTACACTGAAGGAACTAGCAGAAAGCAAGGCTCCAGGAATTGATGGAATACCCATTGAGATGCTTCAACACATGGATGCCACCCTGGAGATACTGACTGATCCATGCCAAGAAATTTGGAATGCAGCTACCTGGTCAACTGTCTGGAAGATATCCATATTTGTACCCATTCTAAAGAAAGATAATCCAGCAGAATGTGGAAATTATTGAAAAATATCATTAATATTGCTGTTGTTGTTGTTAATTGCCATTGAGTAAGACCTGACTCATAGCGACCCCTCCTTGGGTTTCAGACGCAGTATCACTACAGAAGTAGACTGTCCAACCTTTCTTCCAAGTAGTGGCTGGTGGGTTTGAACCACCAGCCTTCTGGTTATCAGTCAAGTGCCTTAGGCACTACACTACTAGAGCTCCTTCATTAATATTATACACAAGTAAAATCTTTTTAAAGATAATTCAAAAATCAGTTGCAGCAGTAAGTTGAAAGAGAATTTATGGAAATGTGAGCTGGATTCAGAAGAGGATGTGGAACTAGGGATATCACTGCTGATTTCAGATGGATCTTAGCTAAAAGCAACCAGAAAGATGTCTTTTTTTTTGTATTTTATAGACTATGCAAAAGCATTTGACTGCGTGGATTATAACAAGTTATAAATACCATTGGGAAGAATGGAAACTCCAGAGCACTTAATTGTGCTCATGATAAATCTGTGCATAAACTAGGAGGACTCTCAAACAAAACAAGGAGAAGCTGCACAGTTTAAACTCAGGGAAGGAGTGTGTCATGATTGTATTCTTTCACTATCTTTATTCAATCTGTACATCAAAAATAATAAGAGAAGCTGGACTATGAAGAAGAACGTGGCATCAGGATTGGAGGAGGACTCATTTAACAAACTGTGATATGCAGAAGACACAACTTTGCTTGCTGAAAGTGAAGATTATTTGAGGTATTTACTAATGAAGATTAAAGACTATAGTCTGCAGTATGCATTACACCTTAACTTAAAGGAAATGAAAATCTCCCATGTGGATGTATTAGCAGCATTATGATAAATGGAGAAAAAGAAAAAGTTATCAAATATTTCATTTCACTTGGATCCACAATCAACCACCATGGAAGCAACAATCAAGAAATCAGATGTTGTTGTGGAGCTCTGGTGGCATAGTGGCTAAGACACTTGCCTGCTAACCAGACGGCTGGTGGTTCAAACCCACCTGCCACTCCTCGGAAGGAAGGTTGGGCAATCCTACTTCCGTAGTGATACTGCCTCGGAAACCCAAGGAGGGGTCGCTATGAGTCGGGGCCGACTCGACGGCACATAACAACAACAACAACATTGCATTGGAAAAACCTGCTGCAAAAGATCTATTTAAAGTGTTGAAGAGCAAAGATGCCACTTTGAAGACTAAACTGTGCCTAACTCATGCCATGGTCTTTTCAGTAGCCTCATATGTATGTAAAACTGGCCAAAGAATAAGGAAGACTGAAGAAGAGTTGAAACTTGTGAATTGTGGTGATGGCAAAGAACACCGAAAATTCTATGAACTTCCAGAACCGAACAAATCTGTCTTAGAAGAAATATAGCCAGACAGATCCTTGGAAGTGAGAATGGCCAGACTTTGTCTCACCTGCTGTGGTCATGTTGTCAGAAGGGATCATTACCTGGAGAAAGATAGCATTCTTTGTGAAGTGGAGGGTCAGTGTAAAAGAGGAAGATCCTTCACTAGATGAATTGACACAGTGGCTGCAAAGATGGGCTCAAGGATTGTGAGGATCACCCACAAGTGGGCTGTGTTTTGTTCTGTTGTACATAGGACCTCTATGAGTTGGAGCTAACTTGACGGCACCTAACAATAACAACAATACTCTTTTAGGCTAGAAAGGAAATTAGATATTGTTACTCTGGTTTTCAGAAATTCCAACGTTATAATGTTTGCTCATATTCCTCTGGTGTAAGTGATGAGTATCTCATGTATCAGTGCTGGAATATTTATTCCCTGGCAATACTGAGCCACAAAAAATAGAACAAGTGTTGTTCAATGTCATAAATTGAGGATTTAAATGTGAGTTATGAGTGAAGATTTAGCTGTTCAACCTTCACTAAGAGATTGATTTTTTTCTCCCCAATGTTTCACTTACAATGTCTAACCTCACAGCCTGGATATACTCAAACTAGAATTTAGATACTCTTTCATTCACCTTCAAGAATGTATCCAAAGTATATGATATCTAACTAAAATCTGGAGCATATATGAATCTTATGGCTCATAAAAATCATATTCTGGTTACTAGTTATTAGTGATACCTCTCTCCATGCATTAGGAAAATATTTGGTACAGAAATTCTTAAGGACAATTGATACCAACCATCATATTTTGATCACATATATAAGCATGCAAAAAACACACATCTTATCACATGTCACAGATTTGTTTTGTGTCCTTCAAGTACTATAATTCCTAAAGGACAGT
The DNA here is from genome assembly GCF_000298275.1 of Orycteropus afer afer. Classification (NCBI taxonomy): domain Eukaryota; kingdom Metazoa; phylum Chordata; class Mammalia; order Tubulidentata; family Orycteropodidae; genus Orycteropus; species Orycteropus afer. Next base: position 4,933,605 of record NW_006921815.1, read on the forward strand.
TTGTTTCATTCATCATTGTATCTCTATGCACGACACACATAGCTGGTCTACCAAGACTTTTTAAATAAAAAGGTAATATAGATTACTCTATGATTTCAATACTAAATACTTATTTATACATATATTTGTTTACCTTTTAATAGTAACTTTTTCATGTCTACACTGGGTCATATATAAACTAGCTAACTAATATCCTTAAGTCTCTTTTTCACTACCCACATTTAAGTCACATATGAGTGTCTAAAATTTATTTCAGTGGTGCTCAAGTAATAGTTTTACCAATGCTCATTTAGAAATGGACATACAAAATTCACATAATTATAATTTTTTTTCACAATGCTCAATATATTTCCATAGAACAGCACTTTTATCAATATCATCCATAGATACAATTTCCAAAGAATGTTAATTAATTCCACAAAAGTATTAGCCAAAACTTAATCACAACAAAATATCAAATATATTATTTCATTAGATATTTCAGACTCTGTTGATATGTTAACATGTACTATGGATTTCTAAGATTGATATGTGGAACATAGAGCTTTCCAAGATAGTTCTGCACACTGAGTTCTTTTTCTGTGGGCCAACTCACACACAGTAAGATTGTTCAATGAAATACATATTAAGAGAACCATATTATAAAGATCTAATTAGAAAATTAATTAATTTTTTCCAGTAGTTCTTCCACCCCCATTTTACTCCACCCAATAAATTCACTTATAACTTTAGAATTTATATGAATTTTCTTGTAATATTTTTATTTCCACATCTTATATTCTAGAATTTTCAGCTAATGTAACTTTTCTCAACTCCAAAACAACTTGATATACTGTTACAAAAAATGACTAACCATATATATTCCAAATTGTCTAATTTGCTGTAGACAGTTAGATACATTGATCCATATGTGATTAAGAAACATTTTATAATTTTTGTTCAGCAAAAATGGTATAATCAATCAACAAAATAGATTTGATGAATAATGGTCCAATCTAGAAATTTTGTTAAAATCACAACACTGTATAAATGTGTTAAATTTCATCAAATTAACTTTATGTTTCTGATCCATGGTATTAATATTTGTAAAGAATTGGTCTGACAGTTTCTAGAGCTAAAGTTAAGGGGCTTTCCAAATTTAAGCAAATTACTAAACTTACATATACATAAATAATCACTAAAGTTTTCTCTCTATATATGATTATATGATTGGAAGAATTTTAGCACCAGTAACTTAAATTTAATTAAAAAAAAAAAAAAAAAAACACCTCACTGCTGTCAAGTGGCTTCGACTCATAGTGACCCCTCTTTGGGTTTCTGAAGCAGTATCTCTATGGAAACAGATTGCCCAATTTTTCTTCCAATAAGTTTAATAATGGATTTTAAATTCAATACTAGTGAATAAATCTAATCATCATCATCATCATCATCCTCATCATTATAGAAAGTTAGGTGGTAACTTGAATTTTTTTTATTTTTTATTTTCTATTGTGATTTGGGTGAAGATTTACAGAGAAAATTCACTTCCCATACAGCAGTTCACATATACTTTGTCTCATGACATCGTCCACAGTTTACCATAATGCAACAGTTCCCCTCCCACTTCCTCCCCATAGTTATCTCTTCCCTGTGTCCATCCCTCTATGCACTCCTGCCACTGAACTGTCTCCCTGTACATAAGCAGCCCTTCTTTCTCCTATGATTGTTCTCTCCAAGGAGACTATCTATTTGAGGTAAATGTTCAACTCATATGCCTGTCTTTGGTTTGGCTGGAAAACACAGTGGTTTCAATTCCAGACCTGAAGGGCAGTTAGGGCCCATAGTCTCAGTGGTTGCACCAGGCTCTATAGGACCAGCAAACCTGGTCACCTCCCACCTTTTTTTTTTTTTCCTCCAAATGATTTTGAGTTTTGTTCCACATTGTTCTCCGTCTCTATCAAGGATCTCCTACATAGATCCACTTCCAAGTGGATGGCAGTGGTGGCCAGGCACCATCTAGGTCTTCTGGTCTCATAGTCGTATAGGCTGCAGATCAGATGGTGTACCAGTCACAAGGACTAATTGTTTCCATGAATTTTGGTTTTCTTCATTCTTCTTTGTTCTGGATGAGGAGTGACCCATTGTTGCATCTAGATGGCAGCTTGTTAGCTTTTCAGACCCCAGTCACTACTCACCAAAGTAGGAGGTGGAACAATGTTTTGTATTGTATGTTATGGCAGTTGAGCTTGATGTCCCCTGTGACTACGGTCCCAAGCCCATAGGTTCAATGACTCAGTCCCTCTGGGTGGCTTGCTGTGACCAAGCAGTGACCACAGCCTTGGCCCTTGTCAGCTCTACTATACAACTGGGAATTCTGATCATTCACATAAACTTATAGGACCATTGTCTGCCTACCCTGTATATGATCTTGGATACACACCCCATTTCATAGACATACTTAATCACACAGCCTGTCCACCCATCTATCCACCCATATATACATGTTTGCCATCACTGACAATGCAATACTATATGTACAAAAGGGTTCATATTTGTTGTCTGCACCTCCCATGTACCTCTCTATGTCTTTCTTATCTTCACTGCTACCATATTGGTCACTCGCATTTGGTATATTGCCCTTCTCTTCACCCAAATCAATACTTATCTCTATCTATCTAACAGCGTTCCCTCCCCTCC